>NC_041054.1:30167048-30329548 GCF_900634775.1 Gouania willdenowi | reverse complement strand
CCTGATGTCGCACCTTCAAACACTACGTAGCTCCAGACATGGACATGGTGAATTAATAAAATTAACAAAATACTATGTTCCTGGTGGTTAGCGACTTGTTGCTGTAGCAACGGCACATGCAGTCAAAGAGGAGCAGGTGCTGAGCTGCCCTCGTGATTACTTTTATTTATAATGTTATACAACCATTAAAACTGTGAATAAGTGAGTGTATGTAGCTCTGTGTGCACAGACGTATCACATGCACAACACTGGACTTTTAGATGCAAAGTCAACTCAGGAAATGCTTGTTCATATTTCATAATTTGATGAAACAATGAACACGTGTGAATCGTTTAATTTTTTAAAAAGATTAAATAAACACGTTAAATTGTTTCAACAGGGCGGACAGGGTGCCCCTCCAACAGGGGGCAGTGTCTCAGCCCCTTTAGCTCGTTTAAGGGTTGGGGCTTGTGTGACAGTTGGTCGTGTGTGTGTGTGTGTGTGTGTCAGTGCCTGTGTGTGCGTGTAACCCTGCTGGTCTGTGTGCGTCTCATGTTCTTCATAGGTCATATGTGAGTGATTGGTAGATCAGAGAGTGATCATGTGACAACCATTGTGAGTTTTAACATAGTGATGATGTGTTGTTGTTGCACAGTGTGTTTGTCCGTCGCTGTGTCCAGAAGAGGAGCAGGAGCAGAGCTCTTCCTCCACCCTGTACGGGTCGGATCCCATGTTAGTGTCCTAAAGAGGAACCCTCTTCACACCAGTCAACCTACGGTGTGACTAAAACCTGCATTAAACCTTCTGTATCTGCCTGAGTCCCTGTGTCGGGGTCCTACTGTGTGTTTAACCATGGACGGGACACGGTACTGGTCCATCCTCTGTGACTGAGAAATAAAATGAAGCATTAACCACTACATGAACCACTCAGCCAATGGGGTGGTTGTAGAAATGTTAAAAAGATACAATAAAAACAGGGTTGACAACAGGTAAAAACACGTAACTTCCTGTTTACAAACAGCCGTGGTATTATTTCATGGTAACAAATTACTACTTCGTGGCCACAAATTACTATTTTTTTTACCATGTCATGTTTGGCCATCCGTGAAAAAACTACTTAACCTCCCACTTTTCTACAGGCACTGCACTAGTTTCTAAAAAAAATGGATTTTATAGAAATGAATGTGGAAAACATGGAATTTGGAACAAAAATAATTGACTTCATAGGGCCCTAATTAAACCCCAGTGCACTTTGTGTCTGTTTTAAATGTTTTAAACTCTTCTTCTCTCCTTTTTCTTTAATGTGCTGCCAGTCACAACTGGTGAATCATAGATAAACATCTATGAAGCCACTGATATCCTTCTGTCATTAAACACAAACTACTGAGACAGTGGCCACATTCACATGTTCCTCTTTAATTCAGAATAAAAACTCAACTTAATTCCTAGTGCAAATGTAATTCCTAATAAAACTTATATCCAAGTTAGGTTGCTGGTTTATTCTGATTTTAATTCCAATTAAATAATTCCTCTATTTTGTAAATGTTTGATTTTGCTTTAAGTTAACTACGGTCGTTCTGAGCACGCGACGACGCTATGGTGACGACGCAGTCCAAGATGGCCGCACGGACTAGAGCTGAGATTATTTGATGACATGGATATTCACACGGTCAGAAAATGGAACAGGCTTCATTAGACGGGTGATAATAAAACCTGGAGACGGCTCTTTAAATGCCTAGCCTGCTTTACATCGCAAGCTTCTTCTTCTTCTTCTTCTTCTTCTTCTTCTTCTTCTTCTTCTTCTTCTTCCATCCCATTTATTAAACAGAATGAGTTGCATCTTGTCAGAGTCGTCCCCGGCTCCATCACTTTTTAATAACCTTCCTCTCTTTAATGAGTTCTGTTATGCACACAGGGGCGGCGGGCTAGGGGCCAATTTGTGATTTCACTTTAAATCAGATCAGAAGAAGCAAAGGAAATGAAAGTGAGGGGAACACACACACACACACACACACACACACCCGGAGCTTCTCCTCCTCTTTTCAACAACACTCACAACAGAGATTCAAGCGTCTCATCTCAGCAGCGAGGGGAATAGCGGCGTTCCCTGAGCCGCCATCTTGGAAGCATCTGGAGAGAGTCCCTTTAGAAGGTGAAGAGGAGAGATGGTGTTGACGTGTACCCTCAGGAGGTTAGCTAGCTTTTTACTTCTCCATCAGCCTTAATGAAGCGCTCACATTTCTGTCTTTAGGGGTTTCAGACGGAGGTCAGGGATTCAGCCTCAACCTCCAAACTTGCAAACTTTGCGTACCTGGACTAAAGTTTCTCACTCCTAGACGTGGGAACAGACCATCTTGTTGGGTCCCTACTGTCAGTTATGTAAACTTTCTTTTATTTATTTATTTATTTTCACTCAGAAACTTTACTAGTATATTCTTGTGTTAATATATAAGCTTTCTTTTTACTTCACAACCACCAGGATTAGTGACAAAGTGACAGATGTACCACCTTAGATATTATTATACTGCATTTTAATAGAATTTTTATTCATTTCTTTTTTTGTTTTTGTTTACCAATTACTCAACATTTTAACCCCATTTTAATTCCAGGTGACCCCAAATGGGGTCCTCACCCAAAGGTTGAAAAACTGCAATAAACCTAATGACTATTAATCTGTTCTACTACATTTTAGTGGTTTATTGACATATTTTTGCTACAATCTAGAAGCGAGTGGTAACTTTTATGATTATTACTTTTTTTTTTGGGGGGGGGGGGGGGGGTTGTATAACTAACTCTGGACACCTACTTAAGACTCAGTGGCAGCAAAATTAGTTTTCAAAATCATTTAAAAATAATAACAATAATAATTTAATTCCAATTAAGATTGATGTGCAAAAGGAATGTTCCAAGCATTTAAATGCACAACAGTGCACATAGTTAATTGCCAACAATATATATTGTCTAAAAAAAAGTGAGTGTTTTAAAGTTCACCTCTGAAGAATTGATTTCCATTATTTCATCTTCTCTCTCCTTTATTTCCTTATGTTTGTGGCTGGTTTTCCTTTCTTGAGGAAAGACATGGTTTCCTGCTGCTGTCGATCTCGTGCTCCTTGTCACATTCACAGTTCAGACTACCTGCCGCAGCATCCACAGCAGCACATGTGGGTCGTACCATTCTCACTGTTTTTAAAGGGGGTGGTATCTAGGGCCCTGATGCAGCATGAATCATTGTTTTAGTGAAAACTGTGATTAACAACCAGTTTATTTTCACACTGGGTCATTTTCACTACAATATAAATCATATAAAAATGTTCAGAAACCCAAGCACATAAACAGGTGGTAAAGCAGAAGGATGTTTGTGTCCAATCCGAAAGAGTACAGATATCTTCTTGGGCTTTGTAGGCATGAAACACCAGTTCTTTGCATCAGACAGATTTTACTTGGGTCAGCATTAATGAGCAGCAGTAGATCCGTATTTACATGTAGGAGTTCTTCTTCTCTTCTTCATGTTGTCTATGAAACAGCAGAGATGTAACTGTCGCCCCCTGTGGTCACAGATTTTTTTGTGTTACAGATTTTGTTTATTTCCGTAAACAAACAAGGTTTACATCGACTTTTTTAACTAGTACTGATTTTAAGATCAACCCAAAGCAGCATGAGTTGTTTATTTTGACTAAAAAGCTGCTAAATGATCCTGAATGCTTCACCTCATATAGAACTCAATGGACCCTAAAAGGGGGCGATACGCGTCATCAATGATGTCATTTCAACATGGCGGCGCACAGGGTCTAAAACGATAAAGTAAACCCATTTTTAAAAGGTAATGAAATGAATTTGGTGCAAAAATAATGTGTTTTGTTAGACATAGATCTACTAATAAGGACATTTTAAAGGGGGACATATCATGCTAAATCCACTTTTTTAGCCCTTAAATGCATTTTGTTGTATATTTAGAGTGCTTAGAAGTACAGAAAAAATCAAATTAATCTCTTCAGGTGCTCCGTAGATATCTTTATATTCTGTTTTGCTCATATTTTTCAATCTGTTCGATTTTTCTATTCTCATATTACATTTTTTTGAACTATTACATCACCAGTATTTGCAGCAGAACTGCCAAATTAGGACATCAACTCCAGGTCCAACACTTTGAGCAATCCGCCATTTTTATTTCTCGCTTTTATTTGTAGTCCAAACTCAAGGATGCAGAAGTTACGAGAGGATAAGTCAAAATGTTGGGGTTGTTGGATGTAGTAACCCCACACGCTTCATTACACCGTCTCCCAGCATCAGAACCTTTTTCAAAGTGTCTGGTTGAGTTTTATTTTTATAGAAATGTACCCACATCTGTGGGTAAGATCATTTTTGTGTGCGTGAAGCACTTCAATGATGACTGCTTCATCAACCTCCATCAGTATAAAGAAGGATTTGCTGAAAGACTTTGTCTGATTGAGGGTTCAATTCCTTCTATCTTTGGAGACGACGAACAGAGCACTTCGGTAAGCTGTAAATAATGCTAAAAGTGTGATGATAAGACGTCCCTGTCATTGTTTTGTTAGCATTAGCAGTTGCACCGTCTTCAAATGTTAGCGCTGTGTGCTCGTTTTAGATCCTTGATGATATGGCCTACGTGATTTAATTTAAGTCTAAAGTTTTCATTAGTCATTTCATTTTGACGGTTTTTGTCTTTGAAAAGACTGTATTTAAATGCCTTTCGTGACGTTAGCTTGCGGCTAGCGTTTAGCTCGGCGCTAGCGTTAGCTCGGTGCTTGTGTTAGCTCACTGTTAGGGTTCTGCAGGTTCATCATCATCATTTTCATCTCGCTCCACTGGGTCCGACTCTGGCTGGGAACATGTAAGGCTGGATGGACAAGTCTAACGTGTTGACATTTTGTAAATAACCTCTGAATAAAAAGTTTATGCACCGCTTACATAGCCGTATCTCTTCTATCAAACTACAAAATGGCCGAGCAGGGTGGAGTTGAACCTAGTGTCACCTGAAGAGGGGGCGGGGTATGAAGTGTCTCATTTGCATTTAAAGAGACAGCACCAAAACGAGTTGCTCTCAGAAGCACATCAGAAAAGGGGTAGAAAAGGGGTGGAGCTATAATAATGAGGAATTCAGACCCAAGCATTGCAGTTCTGCTTTATATAGACCACAACTGTATGATTTATATGTAAAAAGGAAGGATTTAAAACCATGATATGTCCCCTTTAAAGGTTTTAGGACACATTTAAAAAAACAGTGGCGACTCCCTTTTAATAAATGACTTTTCACTGTTCAAACCTTTCATGGTTTTTAAAACAGATTTTTATGGTCTTGGTCTCTATTTGTTCTGGTCTTGAACACTAACATTGAATAGTTCCGTGCACGTGTAAATGGTAAATAGACTTGATTTATATAGAGCTTTATCACCACTGAAACAGTCTCAAAGCACTTTACATATCAGCTCATTCACCCAATCACTCTCACATTCACACACCAGTGGGACAGGACTGACATGCAAGGCGCTAGTCGACCACTGGGAGCAACTTAGGGTTTCAGTGTCTTGCCCAAGGACACTTCGACACATAGTCAGGTACTGGGATCGAACCCCCAACCTCTCGATCAGAAGACGACCCACTACCACCTGAGCCACGGTGTAGTGTGCGTAGTGCATTGGTGATGTCATTAAGTTGTTCTGTGTGTTTTTTGGAGTCATTTTTTGTGTACTTTTGTTGTTGTTTTGTGTGAAAGGATAGAAACTGTGATTTCATACAGACCAATAGGAGCTCCAGCACATCCTTATGTTAGTAATCATTCAGAAGAAAATATATAGAGAAAAGCACGATTAAAACCTGAATAAAGAGAGGAGGAGCCAACGTAAACCCAACCCTGCACTGGAATCAACGACTGGCCCAACATGGCTGCTCCACATGGATTTTAAGGTAGTGAATGTCTTTTTATTGGTAATATGTGAGCACATTTATTTTTTAACCAGTGTATTTATTAACCCTTCACCATGGCGCAGTGATTCCGTGCCTTCTTGTTTTTTCCTCAGGCTTCATTAAAGACAAAAACATGGTGGAAATAATGAAGGGAACTCGTCTGAAAGCTCGGTGCACTTTTCTACAACGTGATAATCACTCTGTCTACCATTTAGCATCGGCACATTTGCTAGATTCTGATGAGCAGCCAGCTATTATCAGGCCTGTCATGTTGCATTCACTGACTCTGGTTTTTAACAAGCGTTCCAGGCGCTGTGTTTCCACAGTGTCAGTGATGTGATGATGAATGGGCCGCGTTTTGACTTTAATTGAAGGTCAGCCGCCGCCGAACTTTTCCTTGTAAAACCACTTTGAGAGTTTTGTGTCATATTTCACAGAATGACTGCACCTTCCCCTGGCCTTGACCTCTGAATAAACACACACCTGATTGGATAGAAATCCAGGGCAGCAGTAGGAGAGGAAAAACAAATCCAGTTTATGGCGAGAGGAGCGGCGCTGCAGTGATTACAAGCATTTACCTCCGTCCTCTCTGCTTTCACGAGCTGCGTAGGCCAACCATGTTAATAAAGAAATCAATCACGCTAATGGAAAACTATTCTGAGAGCTCAGAGTTCTCCTCACACTGTGCATGTAAAGAGTCTGGATAACAAAGGGTTTATCGCACCTTCTCAGACGCTAGGCTGCATCGTAGGTGGACAGCTCGTTGTCACACAACACACACACACACACACACACACACACACACACACACACACACACACACAACACACACACACACACACACACCACACACACACACACACACACACACACACACACACACACACACACACACACACACGTGCATCATTATCACCACTTTATTGAAGTGTGGGTTCTAGAAACATTCAAATATAGTCGTACTTGTTTCAGCCAACATGGCTTTCATCAGGGCAGGTTTACTGAGACTTCATAGCTGCAGTTTATTAACAATCAGAAAAAGTCATGTCTCCACTCCGTACTGAAAGGGTTGCCTGTTCAATACCTGAGATCTTTAAGGTGTTACAGCTGCTGACATGATTAGCATCTTCATAATGTTGAGCTTCGGATACTTGCAGAACATAAATTGGAAATAACATTTGGAAACCATCTCATTTCCTCTAAATGCATGGATAGTGTCACTGCCCAATCCTGTCACGGGCAGTTTGTGTACTATTTAAAAGGTTAAAACCCTGAACGTATATTGTAGATGTTTTTCAAAATGTAATGAAAAAAAAAAAAAAAAAATGTATGTTTTGAGTGAATTCCAATTTATTTTGGTTTTTATTCTATTTTCTGTTTGGTTTTTTGAACGTCATGTATATATCGTATATATCGTTTTGTGGTGGTTTTTCCATTTTGTTCGTTTGTTTTTTTTTTTTTTAAATTAACAATTTACAAACATCACAAAACAGTCTCATATTTACATGTGTACTGATAAAATATTTAGCAAACGTCGTATGGTCCGCTTACATTCAAATATCACGTTCCAGAAGCTCTGGTGTAAAGATTGCGAGTTAAGGAAATTACGTAGTCTTGGCACATGCGTTGAAAGCATACGCAGAGTTGGTGGGGGGGGGGTGATCAAAGTTTTCATTTAAGTTTTTCCAAAAAATTACATTCTTATATTAATGTACATAATATTTCAAATATGTTAAGTGCCAAAAACCCAGTTACTAGAAAATAATAAAAACAATGAAATAAAATTCAAAGATTCTTGCTGGGGGGGGGGGGGGGGGGGGGGGCAGCAAAAAATAATAAAATAAAATAATATATATATATATAATTTCTATCAAAGAAAAAGCTTTTGAAAGCAACATTACTCCTCCTCCAGCTATGAGCCTGAAATAGTTTGATGATAAATAATTAATAATCATTTCCTCTAACGTAACTGAAACGTACATAACCCATCATACTGCTCACACTGCTCACACCATTTACACTGATGTCCACCCCATAGATCATTACATGTGACCAGTACAAGATGAAATCTCGTCTGTAGTGGTAACATTTCAGATCATGGAGGATGCTGCTAGACATGTATTAGTGTCTTCTCCTCGCCCTCTGAGGGTTCTCTTTTCTGTTTCAGGTGTCTTGATGCTGGAGCTGGTGGTTCCTGATCAATGGTTCACGGCTCAACTAGTCTGGAACATTCTGATGGTCTATGCTTCTATCCTATTCTGTTTGTCCTTCTGTTCACTAACCCCAACCAGTGGAACCAGATGTTCTCCACCTCTGAACCTGGTTCTAATGGAGATTTCTTCTTATAAAAAAAGAGTTTTTCTTCCCACTGTCACTAAATGCTTGTTCATGTGGATCTTGTTGGGCGACCGTGGCTCAGGTGTAGAGGGTCGTCTTCTGATTGAGAGGTTGGGGATTCGATCCCAGTACCTGACTATGTGTCGAAGTGTCCTTGGGCAAGACACTGAACCCTAAGTTGCTCCCAGTGGTCGACTAGCGCCTTGCATGTCAGTCCTGTCCCACTGTGTGTGAATGTGAGAGTGATTGGGTGAATGAGCTGATATGTAAAGCACTTTGAGACTGTTTCAGTGGTGATAAAGCTCTATATAAATCATGTCCATTTACCATTTACCATTCTTTCTTTCTTACTATAGACGTTCAGCACTTTGAAATGACTTTGTTGTATTTTGTGCTATATAAATAAAGTTGAATTGAATTGAATTGAATATCCACACATGGGTCAAGATTAGCAACACGAGCATCATCATCCACAGAAAACATTGTTTATTATGTAAATGTTTGTATGAAAGTTTAGTTATTTACAGATTCTCAAAGAGTGGATTCTAATATTTCCAATGGTGTCACATTCACATAGAAATCCAATAATATTTAAAGAAGTTATGGCCGTTTGAACGGTTATCACTCGCAATTGCAGGGGTTCTCAACCTTGGGCTCAGGACCCCATTTATGGTTGTGAGACATTTGGTGGGGGTTGCCAAATACCTTCAAGAAACTAGGAACATGTTTTTTTTAACAATTTGAACCAAAGCTGTACGTCCTGCATTAACCCCCCCCCCAGTAATGGTTGTGAATAGCTGTTTTAACCATTTTTATGTGATTTTTTCCACAGTTACAGTTTTTCTCCAATCTTCATTGGTTTGCCTCATTTTCTTGAAACAGAAAATAAATTACATTCTTAAAATGTACAAATGTTTTGTCACTACGGCAGATGAACATTGAAATATTGAAATATTACTCATATCCACCTCTCAGTCCTACGTTGACATGGTTTACTGTGCTTTTGTATAGCTAACTGAAAACAATTGTGTATAAAACTAGGGTTTATTTTGGGTTTCACATCACACACTGCATTCAAACTGCCAAGGAACGTGTCACTTTTTATTCACACACATTTCAATAAGTAACTTCCTTCCATTGTAGTAAAAAAAAAAAATGTATACAGCGTAATATAAACCCATAAAAACAGGAAAATAAAAGTGGAGTTTTACAGCTAACAATTCCTCACGGGTTTCTGTCCTCACCCTCTCTCTCCTGGTCGTCTTCCTCTAACTTCAGCAAATGGTTGTTATTCATTTGCTTGTCCTGGTGCCTCAATGTTCTGAAATACTACTGTTCTTAATCAAACTGTATATACTGTATATACAGGGCTTTAATTAACACCCGCCAACCGTGGGTAAAAATGAACTTTGGCGGGTAACATTGTAGTGTTACAGGGTTCCCTACGCTAGCCATTTTGGCTGGTGAAGAATGAAACAAATGCCACTTCGTCTGTTTGAATCGGCAGGCGGCAGAAAGTCATTGTTGCCAGATTGGATGTTTTTCAGTCAATAAACTTGAGGGTTTTTGTGTGTTTAGATTTTAAAATGTAATGTGTATCTGGTAACAATACTGGTTGTACTAATCCTACATTTCCCATGAAACACTATGTCCTGACGTGTCATACAACAATTGGATACGTGCTAACGTTAGCTTGATTGTTGTGGTTTGGTATCAGAGTAGACAAACAAAACGGCACAAAACAAACAATAAGAGCTGAAATTAAGTTGTAAAATGAGTAAAAAACAAACAAACATGGAGATATTTATTGGGTGTTGAAAAACCTGAACTGCAAAAAAGGAAGGCTGCTGCAGACCAGTGACGTGGCAGTCAGGGTAGGCAAGGTAGGCAGTGCCTACCCAAGGGTGAATCAATATTTTGATTGTTTTAATTGTAATAGAAATATGAATTATTTATTTTTCCATTTACGATAGCCTACAGTACCTATAAGTTTGAAAGTGTCAGCATTTTGTGCGTTTCATTGCCCAAAAACATCTCTATTTCCTGGTACGGCAGAGACGCTGCACAGTCTCACTCCGCTATAGGGCAGGAGGAGGAGCCAGGAGGAGGCCACACCCCTTCCAATAGCACATTGCTGCTCTGCCTCAGTTCCCATAGCGTGTTTTTATGTGTTTGCGCATGATCAGTCAGTTCCCCAAGATTAAAATCATTTACGTAAAAAAGGCAGCTCTCTACGCTGTCTTTGGACGTAATCATGCTATGCTAAATGCTATATGTAAGTTCACAGTGCATTAGTGAATTGATAGAGCGTGGCTGCTGCTACGTTCTCTAGCTAGTGGGCGGGATAACACTACAGTCAGGATGACAGTGCTAAAGATGATAGAGAAACTTTTTTTGAGGAAAAGCGACAGCTTTGAAAAGATGGAGACCAACACCTGAGCTACCAGAGCTTCAGCAAAGGTAAGGTCAGAACATTGTTGGTACTTTTTCTATCATTGTTCATCATTTTCTCCATGTTTTCTGTGTTTCCAACACAAACAACAGATGTGCTGCGTGTCATGAGATATATGTTGTTGGGAGAGTATGGAGGCTATATTAAATAATTGTTTATGTTTCTTTAATGGTGTTTTATGATGCTGATTTTGTTTGATTATGATTGGTGGTCTCGATTTGTAACATCCTGCCTACCCAACCCTAGTGCTCACGACAACGTCACAGCTGCTGACTCAGGAGAAAATGAAGATGAAAGATGAAAGAGTTTTATTACTAAATGGATGTCATGAGTGGCTGGTATTCCACCATTTGTTCCCCTTTAAAATGTGCACTATACAGTTTGTTTACATTTGCAAAGCATGTATGTTAATAAAACATGTTTTCTCTACAGTACATGTAAATCTTAGTACTGATTCATTCTGTTCTTTGTAACTTCAAACAGTGTTCCAGAGTTTAAATTTTCATCTGAGTTTGTTTGTTTATTAAGTTGTGAAAATATACTTAATAAAAGTTTCACTTGTCCGACACACCCAAAGTTCCATATTGCACCTTTTAGGCATTGTTACAACATTGTTTTTAAATCAAATGTTTATATTTTTTACCATTTTAATGTATTTCTGCTATCAACTAAAATAAAAACTATTTAAAGAAATAGAGAGATAAGTAGAAAATTAACATATAAAGTGTCAGTCTTGGTGCCACCCCACACAAATATAGAAATGCATTATTCAGGAGCCACTAAATCAATGTTTTTCAACCTTGGGGTCGGGAACCAATGTGGAGTCGCCTGAAATTTCAGAAACATTTTAATAGATTTTCAACTTTTATTTAAATTATTCTGCTTTTTTTATATAAATAAATCCAGTTCAACTAAAATGCAGTATTTATTTATTTTTTAATCTGAGCTCAAACATGATGAAAAACTAATTCTATGGAAAAAAAAAAAAAAAAAAAAAATGTCTTGATTTCACCAGAAACTCTGGATATTAAAATGGGGTCACAGGTTGTGAACCACTGCACTAAATACTGTTTATTTCCACTTATCTATTATTATAACCTGTAGATGTTTTTAAAGGGGGGGACTTGAGCCAAAAAGTTTGAGAACCACTGACTTAAACAATGACATGTTGCTGACTTGTTTTGAGGAGAAGTCAACAGTCACTTCAAATCAATAAGATCTATTCACTTGGGCATTGTGTTAAATGCAGGATATCTGTACTTAGACATGAATTCAGACATTTGTAATTTGATGAATTTAAGGATAAAATTTGTGGTTTGAACATTTCACTATGTTGTTTTGAAAATGTAATTTCAGTTTCAAGATGGAGAAAAACTGTAATATCTTTGTGTTCAGTAATAGGTGAATTGAAACAGTTTCACTTTTAGGAGCTGACGTGTTCTCTGGTTGTTTGACTCAATGTGACGCAGCAAAAAAACTATGGAATGCCATATTAAATGGATTCATTCTGTGGTTAAATACGTGACAAGGAGAAGGAAGAGACTCTGGTGAATGTTTCTAACAGCTGACTTTATGATTCACTGCTGTGATAAACACAAACTCCTGAAGCCTCGTTTGCTTGACTCATAATGAGAATAGATGCTTAAGTAGCCATGTGTTTAACTTCAACGTGTAGTTCAGTGTGTGGATCGTCAAAGACACTAGTATGGGCCTGTAATCTGAAGCTGGATCAGTATATCCTGATATATTTATCTGTTAGCTTCACCTAACCAAACATTCTCTGTCACAGAGCAGCTGTACTATGAAGCTGTGACTAATGGAGGTCAGTCTATCAGATATAAATCTATATGTTTCCTATAGGATGTGATGGTAAATAAAGGATAAATATTATTTCGATAGTGTTAGTGTTCACAATGATCCTCCTTTTATTGGACTGCTTGTTTTCTAGGAGATCTGATTGGTCAGGAGGCGGGGCTTTATACTCGCTCAGATGTAATTCTAGCACTTAACTTGTTCCAGACTAGGTTCGGTGTTCAGCCTAAGTTACCATGGTGATTTAGCCCCATAGGAAGTTAACCAGTGTCCTAGTACAGCACACACAGAATAAATCTTGGAAGTTAGCGTGAGAAGTACAGCGCATTATATACACAAGGCAATACGAAAGCATTTAACAGTTTAATCAACAATAAAATGAACACTAAGAAGGAAATTAAATGACCATAACCCAAAAAGCAACAAAACAAACAAAATACCAAGAAAATACTCAAATTACTTCCAAAACAAACACAACACTATAAAACACACAAGACAACAACAACATTGCACAGAATAACAAAACACTGAAAAAATACAAAAAATTACATCAAATATACACAAAAATGGCTCAAGAAAAGACAAATTAACAACATTAACACACAAAATGACCAGAAAAACACTCAAACCCTTTGTGTTAATGCCTGATTGGTCATGAATGTTGGTCATGTGACCCTCAGATGCTCTGTACTAAACTCACAGAAGAATCCAACCTGATGATTGACTTTTAGTCCTTCTCTTTAACCAGCTGCCATTCTGTCTTCTTCTTCTTCTTCTTGCTAAACTCTCCACCCTCTGCTCTCCCTCCGTCTCCGTTCTTTCCAATCTGTCTGGATGACATTTAATTAGCCGCTGAGTGGAGGATACTTCCACACGTCAGCCCTGTAAAGCTGCTGACCTTTACTGACTGGGTCAGTCATCTGCCCATTAAAGCACCACCTCACACCCTGACACGGACACAAACAAACACACACCACAACACACACACACTAGAATAGCAGTGCTCCAGCACTATGCTGCAGAGAGGCCATCTTGTATTTGACAGTTAAAGTGAATATTGATTATTGTGCTGCGTTGACAGTGCTGTGTGTGTGTTTTCACACTGATGTGTGTTTGAAATGCTTCCTTTCATCTGATTGCATCACACTCATCGGCCTCGTTAAGGGGCGGAGCAAGAGTGGGCCCTTCATCTAATCCTGTATTATTATTTGTTCTACTGTAATGTGTACACTGTATTTAATCCGTAATTGATCAACAGTCTTTTACTTAATTATGTATGTTTGCCTTTTTTCTTTCTTTCTTCTTTCTTTTCTTTTCTTTCTTTCTTCTTTCTTTTTCTTTCTTTTCTTTCTTTCTTTCTTTCTTTCTTTCTTTCTTATTATTTTTTTTCCTCTGTAACACAAATAATTTTCCCCTAAGATAAATCATATATGGATAATCAACCATAGTTAAACTCTACTCGTATCACATATACCATCACATGCACTGGACACATATAAATACTGACCTATAAATGACTATAAAAGATCTCGGAGGCAACACATAAAGTATATAAAGACAAAAATCTAAAAAAAAACTTGGTGTTTATATATACAGTATATAAAAAAGATTTACTTAATTCCAACTCCTTGTTTACAATTTATTGTATTTTGATATAATATATTGTGAAGAACTCTGGGAACCACTTTTAAAACCATAATAATTGATATTGTTTTATTGAAAAAAAAAAAAAGGTCGTACGATTAATAAACAAAGCAGGATATTATGACCACACACATTAATTTTTTGCTAAATCAAAACATATTAAATTTAAAGATATTGTTTATATAAAATAACAGAGATAATGTTGAAAGCTAAAATAAATACTTTTCCAGAAGGCGTTCAAAAATATGTCTCACTACAGAAAAGCAAATACAGCTTAAAACATCAATTTATATTTTACTGAAAGCAAGATTAGAAGTTAAAGAAAATGTTTGTCTGTTCTAGGGGTTCATTTATGGATTAATGTTGATAAAGAAATAAAAATGAGTACACATTATTGAATTTAAAAAATAAAATGTCAATATATTAGAGAGTTATATGAAGCAATAGATTTATGTTTGTGTTTTTTGTTAAATGTTGCATATAAAAGAAAGTACATACTGTATATATAATATGTATATTTTGCATTATTTGAAAAAAGGCAACTCAAATGTACTTGTTGAATGCTTGTATTTCTTTTGTATGTATTATTGGAAAAGGTAACTTTAAAGCTATTTATGTTGGGCATATAAGCATTTTTGCTTCTGCCTGTTTCAGTCTTGTTATATAGTTTTGTAATTTATATTTGAATATTTTTTTGTTGGACTGAAACAAACAAACAAACCTTATCCATGGTTTGATCCCAATAATCTCCACAAAAGCTGAAGATTTACAGAAGAGGAACGAGTGGATTTCCTTCTGCTCCAAGGACACAATCAACTGTTGATGTGGCTTTATACTTCTCTTTAGATTCACTCAACTCGTAATATGCACGATTCAGGTTGGATTAGCAGATCTTATGAGTCCTTTCTGCAACAGATATGCATCACAGATCCACAGGAGGTGGGATTGATGGACAACAGATTACGCAGGGGAGACATTACGGAGTAGTCACACATTGCTCCTCAGACTCATGGTGTCCCTCAGGGTTCAGTTGTTGGTCCCCTCCTGTTCATCATGTACTTGCTCCTCCGAGGGAATGTCATCAGTCAACATGGCTACGCTGATGACAAACAGCTTTACGTTTGAAACCAGATCAATAACTACTGAAACACACTCATGAAGTGTCTCTCAGAAAAACATGGATGCAACACAATTTCCTATCACTTAGTCCAGAGGTCACCAACATGGTGCTCGTGGACACCAGGTAGCCCGCATGGACCATGTGAGGGGTCCCAGGAGCTCTAGTCACCAATGAGCTCCATCTAAAATCTGTCTTACTTTCCAGGGTTCAAACTCACAAATACGTAAATACAGATGTAGTGAGTAGAATATTTAGTAAAGTTAGATACTGCTGCACGTGATACAGTTTGTGTTAAATGAACCATCTTTAAATGTTTATTTTCACTGAAACATTGTGACAAATGTTTTTAAATGCAGCAGATCTGGTTTATGGGTTGAGGTACGTTATTTAAAAATATGATATAAATAAAGCACATTTTAAAAAAGGCAAGGTGAATTTTACTAATTTTAGATGTTTGTTGCTAGTAAAATAGCAACATGGGTATTTTTTTTTAAAAATTTAGAATATGAAAAAAATTGCATATATTAGGAGAGATACAGTGTTGCATGTTCAAACTTTTCTGACCTTTTTAAGTGCCTGTGAGCCTTTATTATCTTACCCTATAATTAAAGTAAAACTGTGAAAATGTATATTTAAGAAGCTCTTACCAAACTGCTAGCCCTTATGAAATGTAGCTCACTGTTTCAGAAAGGTTGGTGACCCCTGTCTGTAGTGTAGCATTTCAGAGCATAGTGGAGACCGCAAGACATTTAATAATTATTATTATTATTATTAACAACTAGGAACGAGTGTTTGATAGTGTATCATGTTTTTCCTTCAGTCAGTGCCTTCTCCTCACCCTCTGCTCTTTGTTCTGATTCAGGAGTCTTGATGCTGGAGGGGCGGTTCCTGATCAATGCTTCATGACTCAACTAGTCTGATGTTCTATCTCTCTATCCTGTTCTGATCGTCCTTTCTGTCCATTAACCCAACCAGTCGAGGCAGATGACTTCAACCTCTGAACCTGGTTCTAACGGAGATTTCTTCCTGTTATAAAAACGAAAATAAAGAGTTTTTTTCTTCCCACTGTCGCTAAATGTTTGTTCATTATGTGATCTAATGGTTCTTTCTTCTTACTAGAATTTTATAATGTTAAGCACTTTGAGATGACGTTGTTGTATTCTGCACTATATAGATAAAGTTGAATTGAATTGAATTAACTCTCGTTTCTCACTTGGAATGTAAACAAAATTCATTGTCACAAAATTTTGCAAGATCAAAAAATCAACGTATAGAATTTGAATGTTCACCAAATAAAATCAAGTAAAAAGTTACAAAAAAGCACAGCGGCACAATAACCCCTCCTGCTTCCTGTAGAAGCTCAGACGCTGCAGTTTTTTACAAGCTGGCGTACAACGTACACGGTCCGTTGTATGTATGTTGATGCACCGGAGCAAGCAACAACAGCGATGTCAGCAAACATCGCGGGTCAGCATGCCCGTTGTCTGGATACGAGCCAACCATGTCCGTGGAGCGTCCGTATTTCAACAAACTCCGACACTAAAGCCCTCTCTAAGCAAGAGGTTTGACAAGATCATTGGAGTGAAAAACAGGGTGATGTTTTAACTCCTGGAGGTGCAGCATCAAAGCTAAACAACGAGTTAGCCACACATTGAGACCATGATTGTGCAATGAAAAGTACGTTTTTCAAAACAAAAAGCCCATCAGACATAAAGACTGACCAACTTTTGTGATACATAGTAATGAGAACATAAATATGGATAAAACAGTATGATTGGTACATTTGTTTTTCATTCTTTATTAGTGAAGCTAAACACTCCCACACTCTGGCCCTATAAAATCCATTTTATTTTTCTTTCCAAACTTCCATGTTTTCTCCACATTAATTTTTTACAATTTCTGTTTTTTTGAATTATTAATCATTTTTTTGGGAAATAATTAGTTTTTAACTCCTGTGAGGAAACAAAATAAATAGTAATACAAAAGAAAACAATAATTCAACAAAAAATAAAATAATGAGTAAGCTACTGACATGGATTATTCTGACAACAACAGATCTTCTGTAGCTCTGATGAAGATGTTTAAACGCTCTGAGCTGGTGAAGCTGATTCAAGCTGAGTCATGTTTTCACGGAGCGATGCAGCGCTTCATGTGAAACCAGCGTAGCTTCACAGACATTTTAAAGTTAAGCAGGAACTGGTGGCTCTGTATTTAGGAGTCAGTGATGATTTGTGTAGTTTTTTTTGGCAGATTAGACGTTGTGTTGTGGTGGTTTTAGATCATGTTAGAAGTGGCCAGGGCGGGAGGGTTAGGGTGGTTGCATCTAATGAGCGCTACCCAAAAACTACCTGGCCTCACAGTGACGGTGTTTCATCCACATTCTGTCCATTTCTGTGTTCAAACAGTGAATAACGTTTTCATTGGTCGATTCCGTGTTTTCGTTAACGTGGATATTATAAGGCCCTACCACACGTCTCCAACTTTTACAATCAAATTGTTTTTCATCATCACAGATTTGTTATTCTTCATTTGGGAATTTTTGTCGTTTTTTATTTCGTATCATGAGCCCTATATCGCAGTGGTTCTCAGACTTTTTTTTATTTCTGAATCAGAGTCGACTACAACATTTTAATTAGAAAACTATTTACAAACAACTATGATCATAACGATGGAATGAACTAGAGATAACACACATTTTAAAGAACATAACTGTGTAAATAAGTGAAAAGAAAGTGTATTTAGTGCAGTTGTTCCCAACCTTTTTGGATCGTGACCCCATTTTGATATCAAGATTTTCCAATTTTTCCAATTTACTGCATTTTAGTTGAACACGATTTATGTTTCACAAAGTGAAAGTATAGAAATACAATTGTTTAAGATTTGGTGTTGTTTTAATTAAAATAAAATAAAATTCAAAAATGTACTTAAATTTTTCAGAATTTTCAGGCGACCCCACATGGGGTCCCAACCCCAAGGTGAAACACTGATTTAGTGGCTCCTGAAAACATTTGTTTCTACAGTTTTTTATCATTTCATCTTATTCCTGGGGTGGGACCAAGACAGTCACTTTATTTTTAAATTATCCACTTTTTCTCAAGTACCCCCAGTCGTGTCATCGCATACTCCTAGGGGTACACATACCCCCATTTGAGAAACACTGCTATATTGTATTGTGAGTTGACTTATTTTGTTACACCCCTACCCTCACAATCTTAGTTCATATTTCAATCTCACATTTGATAATCCAACCCACATCCATAACCTTGGTATCATATTTGACAGCATCCTTTCTTTTTATCACCTAAACGGCCTTCCTCCACCTCAGAAACACGACCCGCCTCCTTCCATAACACTTTCAAACACTGATCCATGCGTTCATCACATCCTGTTTACATTAGTGCAACAGCATCATTTCCATAAAACTCCAATACATTCAGAACTATGAGCACATCCCTTCACCCTGTCCCCTACCCACACACTTTCACATCCTCCATACACGTGCACAGGGAAAGCTACACACTCACACTTGGATGTGCAGTCAGGTGGAAGTTTCCAGTTGTGTGACACGTTGAGCTGGCAGACACCTCCTATCAGGATCAGTCTGGAGGCCTTTTAATCCGACTCTAAAGAAGTCTTTCCTGTCAGCCGAGCCAAACGTGACCTGAATACTGAACGCACACCACAGGCTGAGAGTCTGGCAGCTGAACTGACCACCAACGCCAGAGTTCACTTCTTACTTGGACGTTCTTTCTTCTTACCAATGAGACGGGAAAACATTCCCTATAAGATACAAGAGAGAAGAGCTTTTTCACTGGGGATGGAGTGGACCTCCAAATGTGGGAATGATGAGGATAAATGGATTCTATGGGCTGAACATGAACAGATGAACACATGAACTGACCACTGGGACACCAGGGGTGACACTTTTTTTTGGAAGAGAGAAACATCTAAACATGCTGGATAGTGGCCCTTGAGGACCAGGATGGGGCACCCCTGGGTTAGGGTTATAATCTCAGTACAGAGGTAAACTCAGTATGTAACACCTATATACAGTATGTATACCTATAATACTGAAACACAGACTCAGAGCCGGATTAAATAAATGGACTACACAAGGCACACTGTATTTTTTGGGCCCCTCCTTGCTCGGCCTCCGGCTCTGCTAACACTAGCAGGTTTACAACTGTCGAGCATCTGCCTGACAGAAACTTCTGTAGAGCACCCCACTATCTATTCCTTTGTTCCTCTTCATTTTTTTTTGTCTTTTTACATTTTGTTGCACCAAAGCATCTTGAATGTTAGCTTACTCACAAAAACGACCTGGCTACCTGCTAGCGTAATGGTCCTGACCGCCTGACCTCCACACTGGACTTGACTGACTGGCGTCATTGTGACGTAACATAACGTAAACAATGTAACAATTGAAATAAAATTGTAGATAGGATATTTGTATATTTTGATTTGATTTTTATTCATGTTTTCTTGGTTCCTCTGTCTGCAGGAGCAGTTGGATTCTGGGTAAGGGGCTGATCAACACCCCACAATGATGACCCAGAGGAGATTAGTGACCCTCCAACGTCACTGAATATGTATGTGTAACTTGGACAATAATGTACAAAACGGGAGATTTTAATCAGAAATAAGTGCTGAAAAAAAAGAATTAACAGAGCTAAATTGTGAGACATACAGTAAAGTAATATCTGGTTTTATGCATACAGTCATACTCATGCTCTCTCATCACTCACTCCTCCAACTCTCTCTCCCTCTGAACTTTATAAACTACATCAAAGCACTATCCAGAGTCTGGTCTCTAATCTACTGTATAATAAACTAACAAAACTCTGATCTAACTGCAACTCTCTATAAAAACCTACAGGTTTAACAGAGTCTGAGAGTTTATGATGCTGTCAAACCACTCGACAAACTCTGAACCGCTTCCTGAACCAGTCACATGGTACAGCCGGTAGCGAAGCTTCGTTTGTCATCATTTTGGCTCCTCCCCCAAATGAAGCAAGCCTCAATGCGCGCTTTGCTGAAACACCCCCTCCATTACTTCACACAACACTTTGTAGCCTCAGCACATCTCATAACATCACTACTAATGTGTTTCTAGGTTAAAACAATATGCATGTGTGTGGGAATAGAAAACCAGTTCTTGTTTAGAACTGGTTCCCAGTGTTTCAGTTCCTGCTATCGATTACAAAGTGTGTGAATGGTGCAAACGGTGCGAACGGTGCGTAGCTTAGGCAAGTTATGCAACACAACGTCATTCATGAGCACAGTCAGCAGAAAACATGGCACCCAAGCAGCCCAAACATGTGAAAATGTGTTCACATTTCATGAGAAAGGATGACAACAAAGCTACTAACAACACTAACAAAGTTGATATTTCATCAAAGGGAGAAAATACTTCCAACATGCAGGAACATTGGCACACACATCGGATTGAATTTAAACCCAGCAGCTGCTAGCTAACTAGCTAACTAGCTAACTAATTAACTAACTGACTGACCAACCGACCAGAGCTTCATTTGAGCCAGAGCCAGAGCAACTCACAAATGTTGACCATCATTTCAGTGATTGTTTTGATTAAATGTTGAAGTATTTTATTTTGAGTTAAAATCACTGGGAATGTCATTGTAAACACAACATTTAATGTAAAAACTGAGCGCGAGTGAAGGGGAAAGTCAGGCAGATGTGACAGCTGTCAGTCAGAGTGAGAGACAGATGCTCCGTAATGGGTGATTGTCGTGCTTCTTTAACGCTGACTCATCATTTTTCTATCAAACATTTAGGTGAATTAATTGATTGTGTTCACGTGATATTATCGGCACATTTAGTTAGCAAAATGTTCGGTATGTTCCGGGACCTGATGATTTACAAATTAAGCACTGTAACTAAATAACTAACACTTCATTAGCCTCATTGTATGACCTGCTATTACTATTTATTATTGTCTTCCACAGAGCGTTTCTATGAGCTCCTTTATTTAACTTTATTTATTTTCTTTTCTTTTGCTGTACCTCAGATGTGAGGATGTTTTTCTGTATTCTTCCTAAAAATCTGTAGATTCTATCGTTAAATGTTTTCACGCTTCGTAGAAAACAATGGAGGTATTTCCTGAATCCTCTACGTGGTCTTAACGTCATCACTCTGTGATCAGCTCTACAAGCTGACGTTAAGTCCTATATAGAGGTAAAAAAAAACACAACACAGCCAAAGAGTGCCAGTGATGTGATGGAGTCTGACATGGATCAATACAAGCAGGCCAGAACCAACTGCAACAGCAGCGCAGCCATGGCGACAGACGACCATTAGCTTGGAGCAGATTGTGTGTTCATCACGTCCTTCACTCGTTATCAGAGCACAGACACATTGGGCCCTCAGTGGCTCTTACATAAACACAACCATGAGAAAAAGCTGCCAAGATTTAAATTGGGCTAAAGAATCATTTTTTTCCCGCACATATTGATGGTTTGTGTTTATGTTGTAGAAACTATAACGGTTAGCTACAAACACTGCTTTGACCATTTAGCCAAAAAACATAATTTAATTACAACGTTGAGAATTAGCAAGATTTGAAAGTTGCACGCATCTGATTGGTTCTTTCCATTTGGACCGAATGGCAGGGATTGGTCAGTTGAAAAGTATTTGGTTTGAAGTTGTGTTGATTAATTCTAGTCCAACTCTTCAAATTATTATATATAGTTTGTTGTATTTTGTTGTAAAACTGTCAGAGTTACTGCCCTCTATGGGTTGAAACCCAGACATTACAAGTTAATTTTGCTATTGGCTGAGAATGAAGGTTTGTGACGTTCTGGTGGCTTCTAATGTCACTGTTAGCTCCGCCCCCTAATATAAATGTGGACTCTACAATCTGTGGTGAGTAGGCTGGACTGAGAGAGTTGTGAATATAGAGCTATAGTGAGCAATGAGTAGCATAGATTGTTGTTTGGAGATTTTATAGTACATGGGCGTGTCTTAACTGCTCCAGGAGCCCCGCCCATAATCAAGGCATTTTTTAAATTTCCAGCCAAAACCTCAGGGTATAGTGACTTATTTACCTTAATTTCCTTAAACTAAAAATGCATTTTTAATGATTTGAGCCCATTTTTCCATATTTTTACCCTTTTTCTGCAACTACAACCAAACTCACCATATTTTAACCTATTTTCATCACTTTTTCTTGCCATATTTTTGCTCCTTTTAATGCATTTTGCTGCATTACTCCCATTTCTTCTAAATCAAATTTCATTGCCTTTTATGCACATTTTTTTCCATTTTAAAGACATGTTCAGCACATATAAACCCTTTCCACCAATGTCACATATGTTTACACATTATTGTCACTTTTATCCTCTTTTCACCATATTTCATGATTATATTTTGCCAATTTAGCCACATTCATGATTTGTTATGCCTATTATTTGCCAATTTAATCTAATTGTTCCAATATTGACACTTTGTACCCTTTTTCCCACTTTTTTTTGTCCGTTTCTGCCCACTCTATTTTGCAACTTTTATCCAATTTCTGTTTTTTTTAAAATCTCATTTCACCACGATTTTATTTGTGATTAAAACAAGGATTTCCATCTTTAAGATGACTATAATAATAGTCACTGGATAACAGTGGATATTATTCAGATGAATAAATAAATGTGGTTATCACAGATTCATAGAACAATGACCATCATTTTACTGACTTTATGGATGGACCCCAAAAATCTCTCCCCTTTATTCCCCCTTATAGATGGTCCTGTCTCCACATGACTGTTCTTCAATGTTCATGTCTGTGTTCAACCACCTTCAGCTACAGTGGGGGTCCCTGCTCTCTGGAACCTTTATTTTGGGGGTCGTGAGCTGAAAAGTTTGAGAACCACAAATCCAAGATCTACAATTTCCATGACTACAAATGCACGTAACACTGTAGTGTTTTCTCACTTCTGTCTTCCTGATATTAACTGTTTTGTTTGACCTATACTTGTAACTAATGGCTGACATTTTGTTTCCATGACCTTTGTGTGCGCACACGTTTTTTTTCCAATTCATATCTGGGAAACTCAGGGGTTAGAGTGTTTTGTTCGGGGATAAAATCCTCAACGTTGAAAATAATACAAAGATTTTTTTAGATTAAGGGAGAAAAATGCTGGAGAAAAGTCACATATATTCCACCACACAAAAGTCTTGGACCTGCTTAGATTTCATATTATGATGCAGGAGGGCTAAAAACGACTTAGTTAGTCGTTTCCTTTCTTTTTCTTTACAGCACAGTACTTTTTATAAACCCTGTGGAATATCTTTCAATCTATCATCGGGATGCACTTTTCTTAGCGCAGCTCAGTGACTTTTACAATCAGAGCAAAGGACGCCCTTGAGCTGGAAACTACTTTCAAACTACAGAATGTGCTACTTAGGTGTCCTTGAGCAAAATCAAAGATTCTCCATCTTGTGGATGGCAATCGCTGACCTGTAAAAGGAAAGAGAATTTCCCCAGGGATCAACAACCTATCACATTATCACATTTTACAGCTAGAAATAAACAATGAAATAATGTCTCAGATGGATTGGTGTTGGATTAGAAAAGATTTGGAAGTGTTTTCCTGTTTCCCTGTTTTTTCCCCAGATAAAGTTAATAAAGCTGCAGACATGCTGGGGTTTTAAAAAGCTTCCTATTAGAGCTCTCTGTCCAGACGCAGTGTGTATTTATTAAAGAGTTTATTGAGGATTTAGAGCTTGATTATTTTGTAATGAATTCAAACTCAAACATGTAGAATAGGTAAACTGAACAGATGTGTTGGCTGTTACTTACTCATAGTTCAACACGGTCTGAAAACCAATTAAATTTAGATCATTTACGTGTCCTTGATAAGACAATGAAACACTATTATCTAAAGGCTCTTAATGGTACATGAAAAGTACCAACGTGTAACATTGATTGCAGTATTATTGCAATTCTGTGCTTACTGGACACAATGTTGGGCAGATTTGTGCATTAATTTCTGCCTGTTGGTCCATATCTGGAGACCTTTGGATTTGTGTTGTTGCGTTTACGCAGAAGTAAAACTATTAATCATCCAATTTGCTTCGTCTTGTGCCCATGTTTACAGGTTAAAAAGGCGTGTCAGAGGAAGACACATTGACCTCTCGTCTGTTAGTCATCTTTACAACATCAAATGGGTTTATGTATTGAATTCCTAGAAATCAGTGCAGTGGAGCAGCCATTTTCAGCCGGATGTGACGGAGTGAAGTGGATTCTGCTATTAGCATTAGCTTTAGCATTAGTTCCATCTTTGATTTTCTTTTTTATTCATATCAGGGTTGGGGTTAATCATAAATATAAAATTGTGTCAGCTGGTCTCTTAATGCCTCACCTGTACTATGTCGGCAGTTGTTTTGGGAAGGCTGCCAGTCATTTCTGAAGGATGGGGCAGAGCACTCAACACTCAGACTAATGTGATGAATTAACTTAAAAGTAAGCAGGAGGCTACTTTGGAGCGTTTACGAGAGATTGATACCAGCTAGAAGCAGCTGAGTGCTCGGTTTGCAGTTTGAGATTACATTATTAGATTTACTCCTGGAGACCAAACATTCAAGACTCAAGCTCCCCTCTGAGCTACAGGGAAGGCATTGTGGAGCACCCAGTAGAGGCTGCATGCCCACGCCCCCCAGCGACTGGAAATCCTCCTTTCTTCTCCACCCTGGCCCCCGCCCCAACACTCCTCCCCAGGGCCCAGACCCAACACCTGCGCACGTGCTATGGCTTTGTGCTCTTCTGTGACTGTGTTTTTGCTTTGTGCATGTACGCTGGGGAGGTTTTTTCCTAGTTTTACACTGACCTCCACAATAGGTTTGTCAGTTTAAAACCTGCCTTTTCCCCTCACCTATTCTTCTGTTGTTCTGCCATTTTTCATCTAAATTCTGGGCACCGTTCTTGTGGCGAACCACAGATCTCCAGCTCCTGTCCCCCATGTTATAAGTGTTATATGTGATTGTTTTTACATGTTTTCTTGGACGGGATGAAACTGTAATTGTAATTGTCATGAACATTACATGACAATTACATGTAATGTTTGTATTTAATTACACTGTAATTAAATACATGTACCATGTTACAGTTCTATGGCTTACACATAGGCATACGTAGTTAACAATTATTAAAATATGTTTTATATTGAGTTTACCTGTCCCTTTTCTTAAGGATCATTTTAACATAAATAATTAAATCTAGGGGTATTCTGACAAAAAAAAAAAAAATGACTCAGACGCCCACACCAAAAATATTACTACCAATATTGTCATTGATTAGGAAGCCTAACAAGGAAACCAATAGATAGGAAAGAAATTAGATGATAGATCAAATTTTAGTGTATTTTAGAGCTGATTTAAGACATGGGTCAAATTGACCTGTTATCATAAGAGATGCTAACAGAAAGCTAACACAAAAGGAAGGTTAAGGTTTATTAGGTTATTTATTAAAGGCCCAGTAATTGTGAATAATATTTTTTTTAGTAATTGAGATGGTAATTGATTTAAGGGGGAAAATAATAATTGGACTTTTAATTGTAATTGGGAAAAAAGGCAGGTCAACGTAATCATAACTGAGCTGTAATTAAACATGGATAACTGAAGAAATGTAAATGACCCCAACCCCCGACATTCACATTTTTGTCATCCTTTTCTCCTCGTTGTCTTTCATGTAGATGTGTGACCAAGTCGTTGTTTTGTAAGTTACAAGTAAATCAAGGCCCAGGTCTAGACCAACAAGTCTCGAGTCATATACTTTTTAATCTATGGGTTTTAGGAAGAGTTGTGTCTTTTCATGTCAAAAGGCTCCAAGTGAAGTCACAAAGGAACAACAGATGGAAATTAGCCGTTGGCTACAATCTGTCATATTTACATTTTTTGAATGTTCATTAATATGTACTGTCCCTACTTAAATTAAGAATTAAAAAAAATGAAATGAAAGTATTGAAGTTCAAGTTGAGTTGTAAGTCTCTTGACATCTTGTCAAATCAAGTCTAAAGTAATCAAAATCATACTTGATTCTGACTCGAGTCCAAGTCATGTGACTCGAGTCCAAACCTCTGCTTTTATGTGATTTTTGCTGATTTCTATGGACCACAGAAGGAAGCGTGTTGGAGCTGTTATTGGAGCTCTGGTTTGACCTTTTGTTCATTACACATAGCCTTAATGTTTGAAGTTAATCACTGATGTTTCTGTATCTCTGTGTCTTTCTCCCCTGCCTCCAGCCAATGAAGACTTTTCCCTGGAATGCATTAGCTAGCTTTATGCTATCCACACATATCCGCTACGATTGTTGTTATAAAAATTCAATGTTGAATTACTAATTCTATAATCATTTTTTCCTAAACTATGGGTCAGGACCAAAATAATGTGGCAGAGCTGTTTCTTGTAGATTTTTAGTTGGTAAAGTCAAATTAATTGTGTGTGTTGCTGCAAAATGTAGATATTTCATTATATTGAGATACCGTCTGAACAAGCTAGTTTGCTCTCTGCTGATACTAATTGACTGAGTAAACAATGAAATGTGTGTGGTCGTTTCTGTACAGGAGCGGTTGTGCTAGGTGGGGACTGAGACTTGGGATGCTAATCTGAGTATCACAGTGCACAGGACAGCGATACGTCCACCTGACACTACGTTACACAGTGTATATCAGTCATCAGAGTGTCATCAGTCAGCACAGTTCAGAGTTAATCATGGAGTTCCACAAGGTTCAGTTTTAGGACCAACATGCTTTACATTATATTTGCTACTACTGGGAAAGAGTTGGAACTGTCGTCCAATGCGGTCACAGATTTTTTTCCGGTCACAACTGTTTTTTTTCTCCTTCGGTAAACAAAAGAGGTTTATATCTGCATTTTTAACTTGTCCTGGTTTTGTAGATCAACCAAAAGCAGCACAAGTTGTTATATTGACTGAAAAAGTTGTTAAATGATCTAAAAAGGTAAATGACCTAAACAGTTGCTAAATGATCTAAAAATCAGGCTGAATGTTTCACGCCTATAGAAAACAACGGGTTGTTTACAGGCAGTGGGGCCTTGTGACATCATCAATCATGGATGAAAGATGGAGGAACACAGGTTCTATAACTGTAAAGTAGTCCCATTTTTAATAGGAAATAAAATGAATTTGGTGAAAATAATGTGTTTTATGTGTGACATAGATCTACTAATACGTATATTTAGAAGATTTTATGCCAGATTAGTAAAAACAGTGGCGGAGTCTACTGGATGATCCTAATGTATCTAAAATTGGAACGGCAGGCCGAGCGTTCAGCTATCAGGCTCCTCACTTATTAAACCAGTTCCCAGTCTCGCTGCTACTCTCTCACTCCATTTAAAGATAAATTTAAAACCAACTTATTGAAATAAATCAGTCACTTCTTTGGTGCTTTGGTGGGCGAGGCTTGAATGGAGAAGAAAAGAATTAAAAAGGTAAATAACCTTCTCCCAAATATGAGTCTATACTAAAGCATCAATGTCAGCAAGCTAATCGCTCAATGGCTTATCGCACGTGTCAAACTCAAGGCCTGGTTAACGGTGAAGCATCAGATACACCATCGAGAAAAGCCAACAGATAAGCCAGGGGTGTCATTTTAGTTCAGGGCCACAGAAATTTTTGTGAGAAAAAGAGCAAATTCAACCTTAATGTGCCGAGGTTTGCACGTCTAAGTGTCTAAGTACTGTATGTGCGTATATCAGTCCCTGCTGGATCTTCACTTAAATGCCCCTGATTTGGGGAAATTTTGTGGAATAATTTGAGGGAAATTTGCCAGATTTTGTGAAAATTTTAGAATTCTTTCAACAATTTGTGATTAAAAATGACTAACGTTATGTGATATAAGAACTGGAGAACTGACCTCTGTAAATATTATGGACTTTAATAGAATTTTTGTATTTGGAGGTGTTGAGATATCTACAACTGAACTAGTTGTAGTCAGGAAGAATGCCACGCGTCAACAATCCAAAAAAGCACAAACAATAACATTACTATTTTTAGTGTGGGCGTCTGAGCCTTTTTTCTGTCAGTATAACTCCTAGATTTATATATTTTTTAAGTGGTAAAATGATCCTGAAGAAAACTGACAGGTAAGCTTGATATGAAACTTATTCTAATATTGTTAACTACGAAGGGCTCAATTACAATTCAATTATGATTACAACAGCTGCATAATAAAAATAATTAATTTATAAAAACTTTAATTTGTAAAGGACTTTACATTTAGAAATCTCGAAGTGCTACAGAAACAAGGGCGGTGAGAAAATAATAACAATAATAATAATTCAACAGATCAAAAGCAATAATAAAACCAACAGCGGATAAAATCTATGAAGCGTTAATTGTGTTTTTCGACTGGGGTTGCTAGGAGACAGTGTGACAGAGTTCTCCAGTGAATATCAGCTTGTACTATGATGTAGTGACTAACTGGTGCCATGTAGGTGGCAGCAGCGCACCTATGGACGAGAGATTAGCCGTGATGAGCAGAGCTCAGAAGGAGAGGAAAAGAGTTTACTAAGTGAAGTATCCACAGCTCACAGTCAAACAGAGCATGTGTGGAACTAAGTGGACTATTGAGTGTCACGATGGTGAGAGAAAATGATCAAAAAACAGGGCCAGGGCGTGTGTGGAGACTGAGAGGTTGGAAGACTTGGAAGAAGGACAACATTTTAGGAACCATACAACTGTGACCCAGACAGAAAAATAATAATTTTGTCATCAAAAGCCCAGTCTCAGTGTTGTTTTATAGAAAGAAACCAATGTTGAGGTGTCACTGAAGCTAAAAAAATGCTTCAAAGTCACTGACAGGTTTTTTCAGAAAAAGGCTTTTTTCTCAGCTTTATGCTCAGAAACTGATGATTATTGACTATTCAACTGCTGATTACAGAAGAACAAAACAAGATAGAAACAACATAATGTTTCTGAATAATGTAGAGTCTAATCTTTCAGAATCTGATTTTAGATTTTCATAGCACAACATATTCTGTGGGTCTTTGAAAATCAGTCAAAATGCTCTAAAATGGTTGGCAGTAAGGGGGCGCTCTTCTGAAAATGAGTTAATAGTCTGAGGTTGGCAGGGAGGGCATTCCACAGCCTCGGAGCAAAGGGCCCGGTCACCCATGGTTCTGGGGGTTTGAAGGGTGTTGGTGGTTGTAGATTGGAGGGTACGTGAAGAGGGCTGTAGAGTGAGGAGTTACTTGAAGTAGGAAGGGGTGTGCCCATGGATGCATGGAAAGGTAAAGAGGGAGACCTTGTACTCGTAAATGCACTAAAAAGTCAGTAATAGCTGCAGTGATCTCTGTTGTTATTGGACAATCGGGTTCATCATCCATCCATCCATCCATCCAGCCATCCATCCATCTTCTCCTGCTTCCGTGGTCAGGGATTCCCAGGGAAGTCTACTGTATGGTTATTAATTTATTCCATTATTAGGATCATTGATCCAGATAATTGCCAATATATAGCAAAGAGGAAATATGCCGCTTGGCGGAGGTTTGCGTTCTCTGACTGCTCTTGTTTTTACCTTTTTTTTAAAAATCAAATTATATTTTTTAATCAAAATTCATCTTTATTGTTGAGAGAATATATTTGTATAAATATCTAAAATACCCTACTGTGTTCAGCCTTGGTTTTCTCTGCTGACTTTTGTTTTGAAGGGGTAAAAAAAACTTAACCAAGCTCTATCTCTGAGCAGCATCTCAACATGTAAATGTAAATGTGCATAAATATGATGATGAATGTGATGCTGTGCAGCCTGTCACACATTAAACAGCTGATGGTGTTTGAGTTTTAATGTTGGGGTCCATATGTTCTCCTTTTATTCCCAAAGCAGGCGGCGGCGTTCCAATAGTTCTCAGCTCAGGATTATTATCTCAGTCAGTCTCAGGTGAACTATAAGAGTTTATGAGACTCGGATAGTTAAGAAATTACCCACCTGTTGTTTTTTTGCTCAATGATCCGTATTAAATAATGTTTCTGAGTTTAGCTCCATCATTCTGCTTTGTTAGTCATCATATTCTAAGTATTCCAGCAACACACTAGGACACATTTTTATGTCTATATCCAGGCATTTTCCTGTAGATATTAGCTTTCAGCAGGAAGTAACGCTCCAGACTGTATCATATACCACGGTGTGATCAATGATGACAGGCTAATCAATTCTAATCCATCGGTTTCAGTAAAAAATGTTGATCAATGCTGGAGAACATGTTTCTATTTCTAGTATACATTTTCTTACAAGAGGAGTCAAACTCTAAACCAAGTGAGCCCACAATAGATAGAGCTTGAAAACGTTGATTTTCCCCTTCAAAATAAAAGCCAACGAAGAAAACCAAGGCTGAACACAGAGCTATTTTAAAAGCTAAGTTTAGCATGCTACACTTGAAAGTGTGCATGCGCAGCAAGCGAACACTAGCTAGGTACGAGCACGTACGGCCTTATGTAAACATATCACCAGAATTTGAAGCCAAAATAACATCCTCCACAGTACCTTTAAATAAAAAAGAAGGTAAAAAGAAGAGAATGCAAACCTCTGCCAAGTGCCAACAAAAGTGTGAGTTTAAACAATATAACACCATTTCTTCATCATTAATTAAACAATTCAGCTTTGTTATAAATGCCCAGACTCCATAACTTTTGTTCACTTCATATATTAGTGCCAGTTATTAAAGACAAACCTTGTAAAAAATCCAGCATAGAAAATGATAGGCCTGTTGCCTTGGCTACCATTCTCCAAATGTTATAATTGATTCTTCTGGAAAGGCTTCAGAGATATTTGATAACCACATATCATCAATTTGGTTTTACAAAATAAGCACAGCACAGATTACTGTATAAAAGGAAATTGTCAGCAAGTATGAGGCACAACACATCAATGTTTTTATGTTTTTTTAATGCATTTTCATGCTGGGCTCAGAAATGTGATGTTTAAATTTATGCTGAGTTTTTTATTGATCAACCGAACCATGCGCCGCGCCCCCGCACACCCGCCCAATACGACCCCCGGGGAGGCCCCATAGCACCCCCCACCCCACCCCACCCCTCTAGCCATAACGTCCACACCCCGGCCATTGCGGTCGTACAAAAAGCCCCCGAGGGGGCCCCGCCTGGCTCGTCGCGCAAGCGACATCCCTGGCAAAGGTGCGCCCCAGGGAGCCAAGCCAAGGACCCGCAAGGGCCGACGGAGCAACCCACAGCCACACCCCGCCACCCAGCAACCCAGGAGGCAATCGCCGACCCCGGGCAGCAGCCACCCCCAAAGCTACCCCCACCCCGGATCCCCCCGGACCGGAGCCAAGGACCCCACCACCCCAGGCCCCACAACGAGACCACCCCCCAGCCAACCCACCCGGCACGGCACCGCCCGTCCCCCCACCAGTGCCCCAGGCCAACGGGAGCCCCCCAAACCCAACCCCACAGGATGGCGGGCGCAAGAGCAAAGGAGGAGGAGGGGGGGAGGACGAGACAGGGGGACAGGGAGCAAGGGGAAGGAGCGGCAGGGGAGCACGCAGGGCCCCAGCCCCAGAGACCAACCAGATGCGCATGCAAGGGGCAACGGCGCCAAATCAAACAGCCCCGGGACCCCGTGAACACCCAGAAGGAATGCACACCCGTGCTGAGGCAACAAGGCACCCCGGCAACCCACCCCAGCCATCCTGACCAAGACCACCCCAGAGGCCCAAGGCGGCCCCGGCCTACAGTTGGGCTAGTGCGTTAGTAAAGAGTGGTGCTGGCAGTCGCTTGCAGGCTAGATCATCAGGCTTTTAAAAATTTAGATTTAATGCAATTAAAAAAGGAGTCCAACGCTCCTCAAAGCATCTTTTAACTGTTTAACTTAGCTGTTGTTCCGTGGTTTCACGTGTTGTTGCAGTTGTATTTAACGAGCAGCTGGCTGGAGGTTTGGCGTGTGTGTGTGTTTCTTTCTCTCCCCCCTTCTCTGTGCTGAGGAGAGTTTTTAAAACTTTGAGAATCAGTTTAATCAACCTGTTAATGTTGATGTAATTTAGAACAGAAACTTGAACAGTTTGTTGCTAATGTGAATCTGACATCACATTATTTTCCTCTGTTAATTTATGTTCTGGTGTTGTGTTGGAATGGACTATTATTCATGGTTTCTTTTTGTGTTTAATAATATAATTATATATATATATATATATATATATATATATATATATATATATATATATATATATATATATATTTATACTCAATATATAGTTAATAAAATATATCTTCAGTCAGGCTAACTTTTGTCAAAGCTATTTTCAGGACAAGGACAAACAGTTCTTTCATAATATTTCATGAGATGTCTCACTTTGTTTTTTATTTTTCTTGTTCTACATCACCTGTTTTTATTATTTGTTAAATATTTTTACTTGGTGTCATTCTACCTCACCTTTGTTAATTTCAATACATGTTTTTTTTTTTTGGAGACTGAAAGAAGACAAGTGTAGCCCTGTCTAACAATCATTTAGTCTACAGTGCATAAAAATCAGCAATAGCGTGTAAATAGTTTATTATTAAACTAAGACACCCATAAGTTCATAATACTGAAGTTGATTAATATAAACATTTAATAAAACGACAGATTTAGTTTTCATGTTAAAAAGAAGTTTATCTGTAAAAAGGTTTTTGTCACTTTAAAAATCTTTTTATTCTCTAATCTAAAGTCCATAAAATTAGTAGTGTAACCTAAAAGTTTGCAGTTTTGATGTCAGTCAATGTGTTTTTGTAATGTTATTGGATGTTTTAGCAAACTAGTAGCCAATCAAAGACATTCCTTACTGAAGCCAGTCAAAGGGGGCGGGGACAAGTAGCGCAGGTGGAGAAGCTCAGAGTTGGTGAGCAGACAGACTGTAGTCTGGAGGACGGAGAGACGATCCACGTGTATCTGGAGTTTCACTAAAGTTGTCTGCAGGTGGACTACTCGTGGTCCTGATAATAACTTGAATTGTTACCTCAAGGAGAAGGAGACTGTGGAAGAGGAGAGAGAGATTGGAGCGGTTTTCCCCTGGTGTCCTGGAGAACGGACTCTGCTTGTTGCTGCTGCTTTTCTTCATGGATTTCGGGTGACATCGTGTGTTACTGATCAGCGTGAACTGCACATCTTCATTAATCATTTGTTTGGGATTCGTGAGTACAAACTGAACTGAGTTGCACGTGCCTTTTTTTTTTAGCTCATGTCCGAGTGAAGCGGCCATTTTAGTTTCAGGCCTCCACGCACCCTAGCTACGACTCAGGCCTGCATCGGTCACGTTTCGCTGTGTGTGTGTGTGTGTGTGTGTGTGGGCCCACATTTAGCTTTTCCTTTGAGTCTTGTATTGGGTAAAACGTGTGTGTGTCTGTGTGTTGTTACTTTATGTAAAGAGTGATTTTTTTTTTCTTAAGAAGTATTTAAAAATACTAATTTTGAATTTCGGTATTCATAAGGTATTTATTTTGTTTTAGAGAACACTGTATGGGTGTGTATTTTGTTTCCAAAGAGAGATCTTTAAAAATATTTATTTTCTATTTTGTAAATAAATATCTGTTAGTGGATTATTGCATTTAAAGTATGGTTGTGTGGTGTCCTTATTTATTTTAATTGACTAAATCTTCTGAGAATAGAAAAAAATCAAACAGTTCAAACAACGAACTCAGGCCCTGTCCCATTGTACTTCACACTCTAGGAAAATATAGCATAGCTACATGGGACAAGGGTTACACAAGCACAGTGGACTATTCTACTGTTTGGTTCCACAGATGTACGCAGAGGCATGTGCACAGGTCTTACAGTAAACAGTCACATGAACAGAGAGTAAATAAATAACTGTCACAGTTGCAGTGTGGATCGGGCCGTGTTTTCTCATGACATATTTACGTTTGTTTAAGTGGTATTTTTTTAAACAAACAACTGTAAATGTCAACACCAGATCAGCGCACGACTAACAAGAGAAAGTGAAACACAAACAGGGTGCAGTGTGCGTAAGAGACCCAATGACCTGATGACTGCAGTTACACTAAACACTGTGGTGTCACTATGGAGTCTGATTTATACATCCTACACTATGTTCCTTTAAGTGACACAGAATATTCCTCCTGTATTGTTTTAACTATACTAGTACAGTGCCTGTCAGAAGTAGGTTTTCATATAGTAGGAGGAACTTAAGTATAGTTGTCAGTTATGGCAAAATGAGTATGTGTTTGAAGGTGTGATGTACAAAGAGGTTTACATACTCTGTAGCCATGACGTGCCATGAACACTAGGGTTGGGTAGGCACATTGCAAATCGAGACCACCAATGACAATTCCATATGTTTCTGCTGGTAAGTGTTAATTCAATTCAATTAAATTCAACTTTATTTGTATAACGCAATTTACAACAAAGTCATCTCAAAGCGCTTATCAAAATATAAAATTCATAATAAGACAGAAAAAACCAAAGGGACAAGGAATTTAAAAAGAAAAAAAGAAAAAAAAAAACCCAACAAGATCCACATGAACAAGTATTTAACCATCTAACAAAATCAACATCATAAACACCATTAAAGAAACATAAACAATTATTTAATATAGCCTCTATACTCACCCAACAAGATATATTTCATGACACGACAGCACATCTGTTGTTTGTGTTGAAACACAGAAACATGGAGAAAATAACAACAACAACAACTCAGAACAGCCTCAGTGAGGAGCATCCACAAAGTCTATCCTTCCTTTTGTTCCATTCACTGTAGAAAATACCAACAATGTTCTGACCTTACCTTTGCTGAAGGTCTGGTAGATCAGGTGTTGGTCTCCATCTTTTAAAAGCTGTTGTTTTTCCTCAAAAAAAGTTTATTTATTGTCTCTAGCGCTTAGCATTTAGCATAGCACAGTTATGTCCAAAGGCAGTGTAGAGAGCTGCCTTTTAACGTAAATGGTTTTTATCTTGGGGAACTGACTGCGCATGCGCAAACTCATAAACACACGCTATGGGAACAGATGCAGAGCAGCAATGTGGTTTTGGGATGGGGTGTGGCCTCCTCCTGCCTTACAGCGGAATGAGACGAAATGGTGATGTTTAGTTTTTTCGGCTATGAAACGCACAAAATGCGGACACTTTCAAACTTATAGGTACTGTAGGTTATCGGAAATGGAAAAATAAACAATTTATAATTATATTATAATTGAAACAAATAATCAAAATATCAATTCACCCTTGGGTAGGCACTGCCTACCTTGCCTACCCTGACTGCTCGTCACTGCTCTGTAGTGTTTTAAAGGGGTTTATTTGTGGGTGCAAAGTAAAATAGCATGTGCAATTTCCCTGATTTAATTCTATGGCACATGCACATGATAAATTGATATATAAAGTTTGTACCAATTCGGTGGTTTAGGTAGAATCTGATAAAAGAGATTAACTTAGCATTTAGAAAAGGAATTATTTTATTGATGGTCAACTGATGAAAAAATCAGTACAACAATCTCTGTTCATGGCTAATCTAGCATGGGTACATCTCAGTACTTAGCAGTCACGTACGCTCAGACCACGCGCATCAGCCGTGTGTGTGTGTGTGTGTGTGTGTGTGTGCGTGCGTGTGTGTGTGTGTGTGTGTGCGTGTGTGCGTGTGTGCGTGTGTGCGTGTGTGTGTGTGTGTGTGTGCGTGTGCGTGTGTGTGTGTGTGCGTGTGTGTGTGTGTGCGTGTGTGTGTGTGTGTGTCACTCCCTGTCCGTGGACCCTGACTTGAGACCTTTACTAGTATATCACTCACCCTTGCACAGAACAAATGATTATTATCATGGAGCCATGTTGTGGACCCGTCCGCTCACAAAAAACTTATAATCCTCTGTCTGACAAAGCAGATAGTTTGTGATACGGTGCTGCTGCGCACAGTGATGGAGACGGAGGAGGAAGTGAACTTTGTGACCTGTGATTTAAAGGAAGTTTGGAATCATGGAGATAATTTTAAATAACCATGAAATATTAAATAACTTAAATAACTTTTAGCAGTTCAAAAACATTTTTAATATTGACCTTTTTTAAATCCAAACAAACTGCGACAGTGACGTCATATGACCCAGAACTGGAAATAGTGCGCTCAATACAGAGAGGGAACTGTAATCTTAAAATTAAAATGAACATTTTGCAACACCAAATTACTCCAAAATAACGGATGCACACACTTGAGGTATTTGGAAGCTTCAGGTCAAACTCATACCGTGTCGAGGAGATGTTCGCTAGGCAAACACACACACGCACGCACGCAGACCTTTGCTGCTTTAGAGATAGATAGATGTGCTCTGTGAATATATTGTAATTATTGTTATTTGTACCTGTTCTAAATGGAAGGAATTGGTCTCAAATAAATACATATTTTTGGTTCAAATACCCCCTTATGTCCGACTAGAACATTTTGCTCAGAATTCAGTGAAAAATCAACGATAGATCATAATGATGGAATGAATTAGTAATAAAACACATTTTAAAGAGTCGCATTTTGTAAATAAGTGAATGAAACAGTATTTAGTGCTGCCTTCATTTTTTATCATTTCACGTTGTCATTTCTTTCCAGATGTGGGACCAACACTGACCTTATATTTTCACTTCATGATTTTAATCAAGATCATTTCTATCATCATTGTGTGTTTTTTTTCATGTTGTTCTTTTTTATTATTCAGCAGATTATTCTCTTATTTTGTGTGTTGTTGGTATTATATGAATTATTCTGTGTCAGTGTGTGTTTCTGGTGTCATTTTGTGTGTTTCTGTTATTTTTGTGTATTTTTTAGTGTGTTTTTTCTCTCATTTAGTGTGTCTTTTGTGTGTTGCTCGTAAAAGTATTTTTCTCACTTAGTGTGTGTGTTTTTGTGTATTTTGTTGTCGTTTGTTATTTTTATTATACAATACATTATTCACTTATTTTGTGTGTTTTTGTTGTCGTTTTGTGAGTTGCTGGTGATGTTTAGTATAATTAAATTTTTTAGGTGAAAAAACATTTTCCACTCGCTCTCTCTCTCTAAAGTACCCCGGTAGTGCCATTGCGTACCATTAATGGTACACATACCCCCATTTGAGAAACACTGAATTAGATGATAAATAATATTGATTTAAGACAAATACAAGAGGAAGGCTAAGTTTTTTGGACTTATTTATTAATAGCTCAGTAATTGTGATTAATTCTAATTGAATTTTTGTAATTGAGAAGGTAATTGTAATTTAATTTAAAGAAAAAAAAATAATTTTGAATGTAATTGCAAATGTTATTGTACTTTAATTGTAATTGAACATGGATAATTGAAGACGTAATTGTAATTTTAAAAGGTAATTTAACCCTGGTTACTAAGTTGTTTTTTTTTTTTTTTGTTTACCATAAATTTGAAGAAAAAATCTATTACATTCAAATGGAAGTGAATCCAGATTCATTCTCAGCTCTCGCTGGTTAAATGCTGTTAACCTCATACATTTACATTTTCTTCTATTTCCTCCTGTTTTGATGGAAATCATGTGTTAGAATGTGTAATCAGCTTCTGAAAGGTGGAATATGATGCAGACAGAGTGTATGTGGGTCAACAGGAAAGCCCTGAAAGCTTTGGATGCAGCACCTCAGCGTCTCCTGTCGTTTCCAGCTCGGGCCATTTTCCTTTTCCTGTGTGGCCTCACACGGAGCCGACACAGAGGAAATGTGCAGCGAGCGTTTTAAGCATTCATGTATTCACTCAGAACTCAGTGGAAAGCGGTGGAATCAGTGAATGTCGAAGCCAAGCGGGAATCTTTGAAAAACCAGGTCGTGTCCCATTTCATTCTTTATAAATCAAAGCTTAAACCAGCGTTTGGAATGTGAGCAATAATACATTTCTGAATGCAAAGCAGCAGCAGTGACCATCAAATGTGTCTGTGACGAGAAAAAACTCATAGTTTATTACAGCTGATGTGTAACATCCACCGTAACAACACACACACCTGTTTGTGTGTGTGTAACATCCACCGTAACAACATACACACCTGTTTGTGTGTGTAACATCCATCCACAACAACACACACGCCTGTTTGTGTGTGTGTAACATCCACCGTAACAACACACACGCCTGTTTGTGTGTGTGTAACATCCATCTATAACAACACACATGCCTGTTTGTGTGTGTGTAACATCCACCGTAACAACACACACGCCTGTTTGTGTGTGTGTAACATCCACCGTAACAACACACACGCCTGTTTGTGTGTGTGTAACATCCACCGTAACAACACACACGCCTGTTTGTGTGTGTGTAACATCCACCGTAACAACCCACCCGCCTGTTTGTGTGTGTGTAACATCCACCGTAACAACACACACGCCTGTTTGTGTGTGTGTAACATCCACCGTAACAACACACACGCCTGTTTGTGTGTGTGTAACATCCATCCACAACAACACACACGCCTGTTTGTGTGTGTGTAACATCCATCCACAACAACACACACGCCTGTTTGTGTGTGCGTAACATCCACCGTAACAACACACACACCTGTTTGTGTGTGTGTAACATCCATCCACAACAACACACAAGCCTGTTTGTGTGTGTGTATCATCCATCTATAACAACACACATGCCTGTTTGTGTGTGTGTAACATCCATCTATAACAACACACACGCCTGTTTGTGTGTGCGTAACATCCACCATAACAACACACACGCCTGTTTGTGTGTGCGTAACATCCACCGTAACAACACACACGCCTGTTTGTGTGTGTGTAACATGCATCCACAACAACACACACGCCTGTTTGTGTGTGCGTAACATCCACCGTAACAACACACACGCCTGTTTGTGTGTGTGTAACATCCATCGTAACAACACACACGCCTGTTTGTGTGTGTGTAACATCCATCTATAACAACACACATGCCTGTTTGTGTGTGTGTAACATCCACCGTAACAACACACACACCTGTTTGTGTGTGTGTAACATCCACCGTAACAACACACACGCCTGTTTGTGTGTGTGTAACATCCACCGTAACAACACACACGCCTGTTTGTGTGTGTGTAAAATCCACCGTAACAACACACACGCCTGTTTGTGTGTGTGTAACATCCACCGTAACAACACACACACCTGTTTGTGTGTGTGTAACATCCACCGTAACAACACACACGCCTGTTTGTGTGTGTGTAACATCCACCGTAACAACACACACGCCTGTTTGTGTGTGTGTAACATCCACCGTAACAACACACACGCCTGTTTGTGTGTGTGTAACATCCATCCACAACAACACACACGCCTGTTTGTGTGTGTGTAACATCCATCCACAACAACACACACGCCTGTTTGTGTGTGCGTAACATCCACCGTAACAACACACACACACACACCTGTTTGTGTGTGTGTAACATCCATCCACAACAACACACACGCCTGTTTGTGTGTGTGTAACATCCATCTATAACAACACACACGCCTGTTTGTGTGTGTGTAACATCCACCGTAACAACACACACGCCTGTTTGTGTGTGTGTAACATCCACCGTAACAACACACACGCCTGTTTGTGTGTGTGTAACATCCACCGTAACAACACACACGCCTGTTTGTGTGTGTGTAACATCCATCCACAACAACACACACGCCTGTTTGTGTGTGTGTAACATCCATCCACAACAACACACACGCCTGTTTGTGTGTGCGTAACATCCACCGTAACAACACACACACCTGTTTGTGTGTGTGTAACATCCATCCACAACAACACACAAGCCTGTTTGTGTGTGTGTATCATCCATCTATAACAACACACATGCCTGTTTGTGTGTGTGTAACATCCATCTATAACAACACACACGCCTGTTTGTGTGTGCGTAACATCCACCATAACAACACACACGCCTGTTTGTGTGTGCGTAACATCCACCGTAACAACACACACGCCTGTTTGTGTGTGTGTAACATGCATCCACAACAACACACACGCCTGTTTGTGTGTGCGTAACATCCACCGTAACAACACACACGCCTGTTTGTGTGTGTGTAACATCCATCGTAACAACACACACGCCTGTTTGTGTGTGTGTAACATCCATCTATAACAACACACATGCCTGTTTGTGTGTGCGTAACATCCACCGTAACAACACACACACACCTGTTTGTGTGTGTGTAACATCCATCCACAACAACACACACGCCTGTTTGTGTGTGTGTAACATCCATCTATAACAACACACACGCCTGTTTGTGTGTGTGTAACATCCACCGTAACAACACACACGCCTGTTTGTGTGTGTGTAACATCCACCGTAACAACACACACGCCTGTTTGTGTGTGTGTAACATCCATCCACAACAACACACACGCCTGTTTGTGTGTGTGTAACATCCATCCACAACAACACACACGCCTGTTTGTGTGTGCGTAACATCCACCGTAACAACACACACACACACACACACCTGTTTGTGTGTGTGTAACATCCATCCACAACAACACACACGCCTGTTTGTGTGTGTGTAACATCCATCTATAACAACACACACGCCTGTTTGTGTGTGTGTAACATCCACCGTAACAACACACACGCCTGTTTGTGTGTGTGTAACATCCATCCACAACAACACAGACGCCTGTTTGTGTGTGTGTAACATCCATCCACAACAACACACACGCCTGTTTGTGTGTGCGTAACATCCACCGTAACAACACACACACACCTGTTTGTGTGTGTGTAACATCCATCCACAACAACACACACGCCTGTTTGTGTGTGTGTAACATCCATCTATAACAACACACACACCTGTTTGTGTGTGCGTAACATCCACCGTAACAACACACACGCCTGTTTGTGTGTGTGTAACATCCATCTATAACAACACACACACCTGTTTGTGTGTGCGTAACATCCACCGTAACAACACACACGCCTGTTTGTGTGTGTGTAACATCCATCCACAACAACACACACGCCTGTTTGTGTGTGCGTAACATCCACCGTAACAACACACACGCCTGTTTGTGTGTGTGTAACATCCATCGTAACAATACACACGCCTGTTTGTGTGTGTGTAACATCCATCTATAACAACACACATGCCTGTTTGTGTGTGTGTAACATCCACCGTAACAACACACACGCCTGTTTGTGTGTGTGTAACATCCACCGTAACAACACACACGCCTGTTTGTGTGTGTGTAACATCCACCGTAACAACACACACGCCTGTTTGTGTGTGTGTAAAATCCACCGTAACAACACACACGCCTGTTTGTGTGTGTGTAACATCCACCGTAACAACACACACGCCTGTTTGTGTGTGTGTAACATCCACCGTAACAACACACACGCCTGTTTGTGTGTGTGTAACATCCACCGTAACAACACACACGCCTGTTTGTGTGTGTGTAACATCCACCGTAACAACACACACGCCTGTTTGTGTGTGTGTAACATCCACCGTAACAACACACACGCCTGTTTGTGTGTGTGTAACATCCATCCACAACAACACACACGCCTGTTTGTGTGTGTGTAACATCCATCCACAACAACACACACGCCTGTTTGTGTGTGCGTAACATCCACCGTAACAACACACACACACCTGTTTGTGTGTGTGTAACATCCATCCACAACAACACACACGCCTGTTTGTGTGTGTGTAACATCCATCTATAACAACACACACGCCTGTTTGTGTGTGTGTAACATCCACCGTAACAACACACACACCTGTTTGTGTGTGTGTGTAACATCCACCGTAACAACACACACGCCTGTTTGTGTGTGTGTAACATCCACCGTAACAACACACACGCCTGTTTGTCTGTGCGTAACATCCACCGTAACAACACACACGCCTGTTTGTGTGTGTGTAACATCCATCTATAACAACACACACACCTGTTTGTGTGTGTGTAACATCCACAGTAACAACACACATGCCTGTTTGTGTGTGTGTAACATCCACCGTAACAACACACACGCCTGTTTGTGTGTGTGTAACATCTACCGTAACAACACACACACCTGTTTGTGTGTGTGTAACATCTACCGTAACAACACACACACCTGTTTGTGTGTGCGTAACATCCATCTATAACAACACACACGCCTGTTTGTGTGTGCGTAACATCCACCGTAACAACACACACGCCTGTTTGTGTGTGCGTAACATCCACCGTAACAACACACACGCCTGTTTGTGTGTGTGTAACATCCATCTATAACAATACACACACATGTTTGTGTGTGTGTAACATCCATAGTAACAACACACACGCATGTTTGTGTGTGTGTAACATCCACCGTAACAACACACACGCCTGTTTGTGTGTGTGTAACATCCACCGTAACAACACACACGCCTGTTTGTGTGTGTGTAACATCCATCCACAACAACACACACGCCTGTTTGTGTGTGCGTAACATCCACCGTAACAACACACACGCCTGTTTGTGTGTGTGTAACATCCATCCACAACAACACACACGCCTTTTTGTGTGTGCGTAACATCCACCGTAACAACACACATGCCTGTTTGTGTGTGTGTAACATCCATCGTAACAATACACACGCCTGTTTGTGTGTGTGTAACATCCATCTATAACAACACACATGCCTGTTTGTGTGTGTGTAACATCCACCGTAACAACACACACGCCTGTTTGTGTGTGTGTAACATCCACCGTAACAACACACACGCCTGTTTGTGTGTGTGTAACATCCACCGTAACAACACACACACACCTGTTTGTGTGTGTGTAACATCCATCCACAACAACACACACGCCTGTTTGTGTGTGTGTAACATCCATCTATAACAACACACACGCCTGTTTGTGTGTGTGTAACATCCACCGTAACAACACACACGCCTGTTTGTGTGTGTGTAACATCCACCGTAACAACACACACGCCTGTTTGTGTGTGTGTAACATCCACCGTAACAACACACACGCCTGTTTGTGTGTGTGTAACATCCCCCGTAACAACACACACGCCTGTTTGTGTGTGTGTAACATCCACCGTAACAACACACACGCCTGTTTGTCTGTGCGTAACATCCACCGTAACAACACACACGCCTGTTTGTGTGTGTGTAACATCCATCTATAACAACACACACACCTGTTTGTGTGTGTGTAACATCCACAGTAACAACACACATGCCTGTTTGTGTGTGTGTAACATCCACCGTAACAACACACACGCCTGTTTGTGTGTGTGTAACATCTACCGTAACAACACACACACCTGTTTGTGTGTGTGTAACATCTACCGTAACAACACACACACCTGTTTGTGTGTGCGTAACATCCATCTATAACAACACACACGCCTGTTTGTGTGTGCGTAACATCCACCATAACAACACACACGCCTGTTTGTGTGTGCGTAACATCCACCGTAACAACACACACGCCTGTTTGTGTGTGTGTAACATCCATCTATAACAATACACACACATGTTTGTGTGTGTGTAACATCCATAGTAACAACACACACGCATGTTTGTGTGTGTGTAACATCCACCGTAACAACACACACGCCTGTTTGTGTGTGTGTAACATCCACCGTAACAACACACACGCCTGTTTGTGTGTGTGTAACATCCACCGTAACAACACACACGCCTGTTTGTGTGTGTGTAACATCCACCGTAACAACACACACGCCTGTTTGTGTGTGTGTAAAATCCACCGTAACAACACACACGCCTGTTTGTGTGTGTGTAACATCCACCGTAACAACACACACGCCTGTTTGTGTGTGTGTAACATCCACCGTAACAACACACACGCCTGTTTGTGTGTGTGTAACATCCACCGTAACAACACACACGCCTGTTTGTGTGTGTGTAACATCCACCGTAACAACACACACGCCTGTTTGTGTGTGTGTAACATCCATCCACAACAACACACACGCCTGTTTGTGTGTGTGTAACATCCATCCACAACAACACACACGCCTGTTTGTGTGTGCGTAACATCCACCGTAACAACACACACACACCTGTTTGTGTGTGTGTAACATCCATCCACAACAACACACTCGCCTGTTTGTGTGTGTGTAACATCCATCTATAACAACACACACGCCTGTTTGTGTGTGTGTAACATCCACCGTAACAACACACACGCCTGTTTGTGTGTGTGTAACATCCACCGTAACAACACACACACCTGTTTGTGTGTGTGTGTAACATCCACCGTAACAACACACACGCCTGTTTGTGTGTGTGTAACATCCACCGTAACAACACACACGCCTGTTTGTGTGTGTGTAACATCCACCGTAACAACACACACGCCTGTTTGTCTGTGCGTAACATCCACCGTAACAACACACACGCCTGTTTGTGTGTGTGTAACATCCATCTATAACAACACACACACCTGTTTGTGTGTGTGTAACATCCACAGTAACAACACACATGCCTGTTTGTGTGCGTGTAACATCCACCGTAACAACACACACGCCTGTTTGTGTGTGTGTAACATCTACCGTAACAACACACACACCTGTTTGTGTGTGTGTAACATCTACCGTAACAACACACACACCTGTTTGTGTGTGCGTAACATCCATCTATAACAACACACACGCCTGTTTGTGTGTGCGTAACATCCACCATAACAACACACACGCCTGTTTGTGTGTGCGTAACATCCACCGTAACAACACACACGCCTGTTTGTGTGTGTGTAACATCCATCTATAACAAAACACACACATGTTTGTGTGTGTGTAACATCCATAGTAACAACACACACGCATGTTTGTGTGTGTGTAACATCCACCGTAACAACACACACGCCTGTTTGTGTGTGTGTAACATCTACCGTAACAACACACACACCTGTTTGTGTGTGCGTAACATCCATCTATAACAACACACACGCCTGTTTGTGTGTGCGTAACATCCACCGTAACAACACACATGCCTGTTTGTGTGTACGTAACATCCATCTATAACAACACACACATGCTTGTTTGTGTGTGTGTAGCATCCACCGTGACAACACACACGCCTGTTTGTGTGTGCGTAACAGCCACTAAAACAACATCATTATCAGGGTTTGTTTGAAGCTATCTCCAGTGCTGAGTCGTAGCATTAGCATATTTGACACATGCTGAGGGCTGCTGAAGCAGATGTGGATTAGCACGAGCACATACTGTACGTGCACGCATACGGGAAGTGACCTGCTCGATCCCTCAGGTCAGCTGATCGGCTTCTCTTGGAGGTACGGAGGTTCAAACGGAAGCTCAGAGGGGACAGAGCGTTCTCTGGTGCAATTCCTAAGTTATGGAATGAGCTTCCATTACACGTGAGAAATGTCCCATCATCACTGTTCACCTTTAAAACTGCTTTTTAAACCCAGTTTTATTTCTTGCTTTTAGTATGAAACTCTGCTCCTGTTTTAGTTTCTTGTGGCTTTTCTCTTTTCACTGTTGTATTTCATAATTACATTTGTTTTTATTCTTGTTTTACTTCGTTTATTTTATTGATTTGCTGCTGTTTGTATGTATTGTGTACAGTACTTTGTGCCTTAAAGGGCTGTATAAATAAAGTTTAGTTGAGTTTTTGTAAATAGAATGTTACATTTTATTTTTTTTACTGCACTTATACTGTGTTTTGGACTAAATATTGGTAATCATTGGATTATTGAATGTTTTAGGAAGATTTTGAAAGCACTTTTGGTGAATTGTCTGGATTCAGTCAGACATGGCATCGCTTTAAACATCCTATATCATGCTATATTAAGACCTTCCTAAATCAACTACAGCCACATATGGGTAATATTTTACATTTTGCAAAATGAAATACTAATTTATTTAGAATTATTACTTATTTTCTTTCAACCCGGAAGTTGAGACACATGGATACTTGGACCCCCACTACAGGCACGCCCACAGACACGCCCACAAACTTTGTAGTAGTTGTAGTTCCAGAGAATGTATTTCAAATATAAAGACAAAGAAGTGAGTATGGCTAACATTTAGCAAGAGGTTTATTTTACTTACGTCTCCATCAGTGGGGTTTATTGTGGGAATCGTTCCGGTTTGAAGACGTAATTTACTGGACAATCCACTTTGGGACTGGCCAATGTTCACCAAGCAGTCTCCTCTGAAGTGACTGTCACAGACTAACAGATGCTAGATGGTGTGTCACGTGCTCCCAGAGATAAATTCCAACCACTTCTGGTGAGTAGACTCTACTTGAGGACGTTTTCCCTGTGCAGACTGGATAAAAAAGGACAATGACCATCCAAACAGATGTTTGCTTGCATGCCTGTAGCACCAGAGAGAATGGGCGTGTATGTTCACTGTGGAGGCGTGGCACCAGCAGCAGGCACTTCCTGGAGGGGACGATTCAGAATGCTAATGACGTCACTAGAATTTGAACCGCTCTTTTTTCAGAAGGGGGCGGAGCAGAGGGCAGATTATTGAGGATTTCTCAGAGATGCAGGAAGGAATCCCAATAATAATTTGGGCGTGTTTTTGATACGGAATTAACATTGTAACAAGGTTAAAAGCTAAAAAAAAAAAGACGTTTAAAGGTGAGCAGTGCTGGCCTGTTTATGTTTAATGGAGTGTGTTAGCTGTGATGGTTGTGACTTAGGATAGTTTATATGGTTAAAAATGATGCTTGTGACATGCTGTTGTATCTGAGAAGCATTTCATCTTTTAAGAGCGTGAATGAGTGAGAACATGCATGTTGACCCGTGTTTGGGATGGTGAATGTTACGACACGTCGACGCAAATTTTTGAAGTCAACATTATCAATTACGTTACTAATAATTTTGCATTATTGTATATGTCACACGCAATGGCGTGAATCTCTAGACGTTCTATATATTTAATTCTATTTTTTCTTTCGCCTCCCCTGGTATGAATCTCAAAATCTACCTATGCGTGTGTGTGCGTGTGTGCGTGCGTGCGTGCGTGCATGCGTGTGTGCGTGTGTGCGTGTGTGTGTGTGTGTGTGTGTGTGTGTGTGTGTGTGTGTGTGTGTGTGTGTGTGTGTGTGTGTGTGTGTGTGTGTGTGTGTGTGTGTGTGTGTGTGTGTGCGTGTGTGTGTGTGTGTGTGTGCGTGTGTGTGTGTGTGTGTGTGTGGGACGGATTACAAAGAGGAATGGTGAGTGATAAAAAGATGAGATTGAAATCTGACTCTGATTTCACTGGACTCGGCTGCGACGCTTTTACTTTGAAATGTAGAAAAAGATCTTTGTGTGTTTTTGAAATTTAGATTTGCAGAAAAGTAAAACGTGTTGATTGACAGGTTCAGACTTCTCTCTTTTTCATTTTTTGTGGCAGGCTGTAGAAGCCGATCAAAGCTCAAAAAGCTGTGTGACAGTATTGATGTAGTTAATTGGAGTAAACACACAACAGCCAAACACTGGCTCGTTATCGCTCGCTCACACACTATGACTGATGTGCCATTATTACGGCTTGTCTTTATATCTCTATTCAGCAGCAGCAGCAGTCAAACCTGCTCCCTCTTCTCTTTCTGATTTCTCCTTTTCTCATTTTTTCTTCCACTCTTTGAATTAGAAAAAGTTTCTGCAAAAATTTTTCTTTCATTTTATTGAACTTTTTATTGATCCGTTTTCCTCAGTTTGTGTTAGTGGAAGAAGTGAATTTAGGGAAAATCCATTCTGTGGGAAATATACACGTTAAATCTAAGCATGTGCATTGGTGAATAGATGTGAATGTGATGGTTAAAAAAACAAAGGATCGGACAATTTTGGTCAAGTTCTGTGTAGCCCCCAAAACAAATCCCCTTAAAATTATAATTCAACAAGTTGGAAGAAAACATCCATCCATTTTCAAACCCAGTTGCTCCTGTTTAACAGGGTCGCAGGGGTCTGCTGGTGCCAATCTCCGGCTCTCATTGGGTGCTGGGTGGGGGTACACCCTGGACAGGACAACCACTCACTCTCATTCACTCCTATGAGCAATTTTAGAGACTCCAATCAACCTTATAGTCATGTTTTTTTTTTGGATTGTGGGAGGAAGCCAGAGTACCTGGAGGAAACCCAGGCAGCACGAGGAGAACATGAAAACTCCACACAGAACGGTGGCTTGAACCCAGAGCCTTCTTGCTGTGAGGCAGACGTGCTAACCACTAAGCCACCGTGCGCCCAGAAGTAAACATAATACATTAAATAACTCCAGTTTTAAAAAAAAAAATGACAGCAGCAATTACGTGCACATTTGTTGTTACAAAAATATTCCAAAAATGCAGAAAAAGACACAGAGGGTCTGTGCTGTGAAGCTGGATCAGTATATTCTGATATTTCTCTGTTAGCTTCACCTAACCAAACATTCCATGTCAGAAAGCAGCTGTACTATGAAGCAGGATATGTATGGCAAGCCCTTTTAACATTTAATAAGTCTGGCGGACATGTAGCAATTTAGTTTTCAAATGTTCAAATTACATTTGAACATGTTCAAATGTAATTTTGTAATGTAAATGTAAATGTAATGTAATTTACATTTGAACATGTTCAAATGTAATTTTGACATGTTGAAATGTTAATTCAAGATATCTGTAAAGCCATTTTCACACGTAACAAATATATTTCTACATGTCAAAATGTCATTTCGACATGTAGAAACTGAATTGCAGATATCTGCAATTCAGTTGTTACATGTAAAAATGTAATTGCAGAAATCAAGAATTCACTTTAGACATGTAATTCAATTGCAGATATCTGTAATACAATTGTTACTTGTAACAATTGAGTTGTAGATATCATGAATTAGAATTGCCACATGTCAAAATTGAATTGCAGATATCTGCAATTACATTTTTACATGTAACAATTGAATTGCAGATATCTGCAATTGAATTTCAGATATCTTATTAAATGTTAAAAGGGCTTGCCATAGGATATGAACACGTTCACTGAGCTTTTACTTTGGTACTTCCGGGTGAATTTCCATAGTAACTAAATATCTCACTTGTGACATTTAAATTTAACATGTAAAATTTAGATTTAACATTTAACATGTAAAATTTAGATTTAGCATTTAACATGTAAAATTTAGATTTAACATTTAACATTTAAAATCTTTATTCAAATGTTACATTTAGATTTAACATTTATATTTTAATGTAACATTTAGATTTAATATCTAGTAACCTTTGGATTTCACGTAGCACATTAAAATTTAGATTGGACATTTAAGATGCACATTTAACATTTAGATTTAGATTTAACATTCAGATTTAATATTTAATATTTATATTGAACATTTATTCAATATTTTTATTTAATATTGATATTTAAATGTAATATTTGACATTGAGATTTAACATTTAGATGTAATATTCAATATTTAGATTTAACATTTAGATTTAATGTGTATATTTATATTTAAAATGTAACATTAAGATTTACATTTAACATTTAAGATGTACATTTAACATTTAAATGTAATATTTAACATTTAGATTTACATTTCACATATAGAATTTTACATTTAGATTTAGATTTAACATTCACATTTTACGAGGAAAAAAAACAGAACAAATATTGCTGCAAATCTTTTTAAACGTGTTGCTAAATGTTGCAAAAAATTAATTGTTTCTTTTAGAATTGCAACTTTACAATCAGTGCCCCATACACTCATTATTTACATTTCCATCTAAATCTCTTTCTTGCTCAAAATTCTTTGAGAGTAAATGTGAGAGTATTCATGCACTAAAATGCTATATACTCCAAGATGGATTTTTAGCTTTTGAAGCCATGTTAAAGATGCTCCTCAGGGTGTTCATTTGCAGTACTATGACTCTCCGTGTGTACTCAGAAAGCAACTATTATTGTGTTACTGCTTCAAATGATAAAAGCTTGAATGTTGTCAGAATATCTGATCCATTTTGGTGTTTTTCAGCCTTGAAGCTGCACATTGTCTCCAACGAGCAGATGAAAACCAGTTCAAACCTTTCCTTCTAGAATAGATCACTCTGACTTTCTCCTGTGCATGTGGCCCATGCATAATGCAGTGTGGGGGGTGGGCTTCATGTGTTCCCAGTCCCATTAGAAGCAGTAAGCTGTGGTGGCATGTCTGCTAACAGTCTCCTACATTAGCACCCCTGGAGAGCCATGTCTCCCTGACAGCACTGAGCTCAAAGTGGGACAGCGAGGTGGAAATGGAGATGAGGACAGGGCTGGGAGGAAGGGAATAAAGTACGCAGTGTGACCCTAATGCAGGGGGAAAAACACGGAAAGAGTGGCCCAGTGATGGAGGACGAGATGGGAAGTGCCACTGGTGGGGTGGGGGGGTGGGGGGGGGGTGCTGCGTGAGAGGGAGCTGATAGAAAGATGCTAAAGTGAGAGAAAAAGGCGCTAACGGCTAATAGAAGGAATGGAGAAGAATGTCTGATACTCGACGGAAATGAGACGATGAAACATTTTTGGTGTCAACATTTATGACAGAAAATCTGTGGAAACTTTAACCAGGGATGGAAAAATAAAGTGTAGTTGGCAGGTGTTGAAGTAACTCAAAGTTCTGAGTCAGTTTCTTTCACATTTCTGCATCTAATTCCTGCATGTTTGGTTTCTCGTGATGTTGCGATGACTCCGCCTTCTCCAGAATTTCTGTTTAAAAATCTCTTATTCTAAAACATGAAATAAAATCAAGTTCTGTTTCGTTTGGTGTTTTCTGCCAACTTAAAAAAAATAAATTTAGTCATGAAGCAAACTAAAATCCTATGTTACAGTTAAGGCTGGACTTTTACGCATTTACTGCGAATAAATAATTACACAAAAATAAAGTAAAAAAAAAAAAAAAAAGCAGTAATTCAGTTTTTGTTTTTGTTTTTTTCACTCCAGTGTAGAACCTTTTTCATTGCACGAGTATGTATCATCAAAATATTGATGCACAGACCACAACACAAGAAACAGGAGAACCAGAGTTATTGATGTGCTTCGTGGGCGTTAATTTTAGTTAAAATAAAAACACTGGATGGAAAACCAAAGCCTCGCTGTGTGGAAATTGTGAGAGAAAGAATTTGTGGATCAGCGGAGCTCTGCTAGCCTCAGCTAGCACCTCAATGCTAACATGTAGCAGCTAACACCTTAATGTTTACATATATCAACTAGTACCTCAATGCTAACATGTAGCAGCTAGCACCTCAATGCAAACATGTAGCAGCTAGCACCTCAATGCTAACATGTAGCAGCTAGCACCTCAATGCTAACATGTAGCAGCTAGCACCTTAATGCTAACATGTAGCAGCTAGCACCTTAATGCTAATCCAATCCACACTGACACTCAGACAGGGTTCAGAACCAATAATAAATCCATGAGTGACAAATGAACAAAGTCAGTGATAAATGATTGTAGTGACAGTCGACCACTCTGTGGTAGAGGATGTGGGCGGGGCTAGAAGCGCTGCTACAGATAGCATCGTCTGACCCAACTTATCAACTGTTATGTAGAAAAACTATTTCAGACTAAATTCATCATCTTCATCAGTTGTTCTGTTTATTTCATGATATCAACAGATATTATAAATATTTAACACTGTTCAGTTTATATTTCTCTGGAATAAGTGATGTTTTATTTTAATACAAAAACACATTTATTTTAGAAAGTTTACAAAAAATAATGAAACGCAAAATATGGTTATGTGTAAGTTAGTGTTTTATGAACAATGTATTAATATTGTTTATTTCATATTACACATTATGTTTACGCTCAATGATGAAAATAATAAACACTGTTTAGTTTTCATTGATTCAGTAAAATACATACATCTATTTAAACTGGACAAACATTGTTAGGACATTAATTTCGATAAATTGAGATGAAGTAATTACACAGTTTATTTATTAATTAATTCAATGAATTGAGTCCCACCACTAATATTAACCCAATCATATAATTTCATATGTTACATTATGTTTCCCTTTATGATTTTGAGCAGAAGGATAGAACACGAGGAAGTGCATGTCCAGAATTAGCATTTTACATTATTCACAAACCAACTGGGATTTCATAAGTGGAAAATGTGAGAGGAAATGATTCACACATTTCTGCCTTAATTCTGTACTTCACACTTTTCCTCTTGTTTTAATTACGTTTTCCCTAAAGTGCCTCTGCCTTTTCACGCTGCATTCTGCCTCCTCCACGACGGCTTCCTCAATTCTCTGGCCTGCATTTTTCTGACGTTCCACTGCGTCTGTCCCTGTGTGCTGTGTGCTACCAGAGGACAGTGGTAACAGCATCCATTTAGCTCTGATTAAAAGCCTAACGAACAAAACCTGTGCTCTATTTGTTGTTAATTGGTGCGCTGCTGCAGCCGCAGATTACTGCCTTTTTCATAGAAATCCATCTGCTGTGACCTCCGTGCCACGATTACATCAAGGTCACAAAACGCTGAGGGAAACCAATCAATACTACATCGAGTGTGTGAGCACCCCGAGTGATGCAAGGAGGACGGAGAGATAGAAAGAAAGAAGAAGGAGGACAAAAAAGAGAAAAAGAGGCTGGAACACAAACGAGAGAAAGGGAAAGTGCAGGGAAGTAAAACGGAAAGATTAAAGATGGAATGTGAGAAAAGTGCAGCCCGTCAAGGAAAGGGATTGAAAACGGTCGCACACATTCAGCTGAAGATTGCAAGTCATGGATTGAAGGATGGAAAAATGCGGTAATGGAGGACAGAGGAAAAGGCAGATGCAATCTCCAGGACGGCGACGGAAATAACCTGCAGCAGCATCGCCGTGATGGAAAACTCACAAAGCAACAAACACGTTTGCCAGTTGAGTCAGAGATATGATCATTTCAGGACACTCATAACCTCACACGTACTGGACAGCAGGGGATGAGGGGATTCATTTTAACAGCTAATGATTAGCTGTAGCTTTTCAGCTAGACAGAAGTTTAGCTAAAACTACTTAGTTTGGGCACTTAGTTGAACTACACTGGTGACAGCTTTAATAACCTTTAGATGAACGTTCTGGGGACCCAAAATAAACAGAGCAACAAAAGTAATAGGGTTTTTAACCCTTTCATGCAAAGGCAAGGCAAGAGGATTTCATACACAAGGCGATTAGATGTGCTTCACATGAATAAAAAGTGCAACAGAAAACATTAAAAAGTTTAAAGATCAAAAAGAACCTGAAAATCAGCAGTAAAAAAAATTATTAAAAATCTCCTTCTCAATCATACACAGCAGAGATAAAGAGTACCTTTAAAGCTGCAGTATGGAAGATTTTTCTTTACATCATTTGGTCATAAATCCATCATAAATCCATCATCTTTGGACATATTGTAATTAAAGTGTTCCGAGTGGACAGTGAATCTCTGTAAATGAGCTTTAGCAATACAGGAGCGTAACGCTGGACTTCAGCCAATCAGAGATCTTTCTACAAACAGACAGCCTTGGAAATTAACGGATTACAGTTCATTACAGATTACAGTTACAGCGTTACGTTATCTGGATACAAAAATCATGTAACTGTAATCTGTTACAGTATATTTAAAAACATGTAATCAGATTACTGTCATAAAAACGGGGATTACTTAAGGGGATTACTTTTTAAAAGCAAGTGGAATACACATCAGTGCATCAGACACAGTGCGCGCACACGCATTGAAACACTTCACGGCACAAATGAACGCGTGAAACAAGTTGCAACATTTTTGTGATGACGCGAGGAAACACCACGGTCAGCGCTGGAAACGAGCCAACGTGTCCGTGGACTCACAGAGCGGGTGGATTTAATACATGTGATCACTGAAGAGTTTTATGTTTCTGTGTCACGTAGACAATGTTATGTGGGACCTTTACACAACAATGCACGGCTGAGCATCGATAACATCTGGTTTCATACGCCGTTATATTTGTGCCACATTTCTGCTGTCAGTGCACATCTGAACTTTATCACAACTGTACATGATCCGCGTTATAAAGATTATTCAAATTAAACCAGGTTACACAAGAACACGGAGCACACAGAGGTGTGTGTGTGTCTAAAGAACATGTCTGGATAAGAAATAAAACCTATAAAAGATGCATTTTGTGTTTTAATTACACAACATATTTAATGTGACTCTCTACCAGTCAGTTATAGGCGTGTACATTATTATTGAATGATTGAGTGGGCTCAGGTTAAACATTGGGACGTCATTGCTAAATAAACATTTTCATATTATTAAATGATTTATTATTTGAAGGTTTAATATTATTTTATACAATTGCAATGTTTTAATTTTAGTGGTTACTACACATTTATTGTTTATTGTTTCTTTTATTTGTGACTTTTTTTTTTTTTCATGTGGTTGTAACATAAACAATTTCCCCCTGGGATTAATAAAGGAATTCTGATTCTGATTCAGAGCCAGAAATAATAATTTGCATAATTTATTTTGGCGTTTCAGTTTCAGCCAATAATTTTCATTTAGGTGGATCCCTAATGGAAACTCCTGCTTCGTGTTTCACTTAAATCCTAAAAAAGAAACAATATCACAGTAATAATAATAATAATAATAATAATAATAATAATAATAATAATAACAATAATAATAATAATAATAATAATAATAATAATAATAATAATAATAATAATAATAATAATAATAATAATGCATTGGATGTTATAGCTCTTTATATAATGTACAATATGAATCATATCTGCCTGTTGTTAAAATGTCGTCATCATCCAGGGATTTTTGATTTTACTATTATTTTATCTGCACTGTGCTGTACGTTAGCAGGTCATAAAATGGATGGATGGATGGATGGATGGATGGATGGATGGATGGATGGATGAATAGATGGATGGATGTGTTGTAAGTTATAACCATCCAGTCTTTTAATAACTCTTCTTAAGGAGGTTTAATATCAGGTGCCAAGTATAAAAATTTAGGATAAAAGTTGTAGCTCACACATTTTCATGGTTTATCTCACTTTTCTCATATTTAGCACATTTTCCTACATTTAACACAACATTTAACCACATGTATAGAGGTTAAAAAAAGCATTAAATCTAAATATTTAAATCTAAATGTTATATGTTATATCTAAATGTTAAATCTAAGTCTAAATATTTAATCTAAATCTAATTGTTATATATAATTTCTTTACAAACAACTAACAAATACTGAGAAATGATTCATTATAATTTTATTTTATTTTTTTATTACAGTAGAACAACAACACATACAGTAACAGTATTTTAACAGCATTAACAAAAAATGGCTACAATTGAAAGTTACTTTGTGGATGGAAAGAATGTTGTCAGTTTTTTAATCTGTCTCATGATTTTTGATAGACATGACAGCAAGACTGAAGTTTTTTCTGTCGCATTGTTTGACCCAGGAAAGCACTAAAGCAGTGATTCTCAACTGCTGGGTCGGGACCCAAAAGTGGGTCGTGGATCTGTACTGGATGGGTCGTGGACAGCTGGTCAAAAATAAATAAATTCTTAATATCTCTCATGTTGGACTTGTCTTTTACTTTGAAATAACATTTTATTTTGACAGGCATGCTGTGAAATGCATGTTGTACAGAAAAAAGTTATGTTTAAAAATGATTACATGTGTGTTTTCAACAGCTATTAAAAAAAAAAAATAAAGGTGGTTGGTTGAATTCTATAAAGAAAGTGGGTCGCGATTGAATGACTGTGGCAGAAAGTGGGTCCCAGGGTGGGAGCAGTTGTGAAGCCCTGCACTAAAGGACATGAGCAGCTGCTTACAGCCACTGTTAGGGCAACGTTGCCTTCAGAGAAGGAAACATGTCAGAATCAACGAGGTTGTCCACAGACAATATATCATCCACTCTCTGTTTTCCAGGAAAGAACGTTTCTGACGAGAACCTCCTCTGTTTTCAGATCAATAATGTAATGTTTTGTAAGTTCATTCAAGTGGGATTCCCTCAAGACGTTCTCACGTTCAGGACTGCATGCCTGGATACCTTTTAGTTATCCTGCATCTACAACGCAAAGCCATCCTATCCACACACGGGAAAAGTAACTCTTTTTAATGTGTCCGAGTGGTTCCATTCAGTGCGTAAACCTGCATTTGCCTCCAGCACAACATCCTCCATTTTTCTGTGTTTATTTCTTGCCTTGGCAGCTGCTTCAGGGATGCAGTGTGTGTGGCACAGCTTCTCTCTCTGTGTGTCACACACCAAAGCTTCTGCCAGGTCTAAAGTCTCATTCTGAAGGAACTTGTGGAGTCCTTCAGTTACAAACAGAAGTGACTGAAACATCAGTAGTGTATAGACTGCAGAGAACTTAGAGTTTAGCTCTGATACCAACAGCTGAGGGGGATCCAATGGCAGAAAGACACCTCAAAATACCAAATAGTGTCTCAAATCAATCAAAGAAAAAAATTGTTTAAATGTAATAAAATATTTGAGACCCAAGTCATTGCAGTTGAAGACTTTTTACTTTTTTCTTTAAATGAAGTCATCGTTTTTGTATTTGAGCCATATTATGTGTAGTATTTGCGTCTTAATTATTCAATCAAAAAATAAAATGCAATTATTTGGGTTTCAAAAATGTGTTTTTCTTTTTCTTATTGAATAAATTCTCCAGAATGTTGTCACCCCAAAAAGAGTTCCCACTGAACTCTATAAACAACCAGGACCTTCACAATGCACTACAGGCTAACTAACTAGCTAAGTAGCAGCGTTCTGTATAATGTGCAAGCCAGGTTTTTATTTGTCAAACACGGACCATTTGGTTTGTTAATTACATTGGATTTTTGGCCGTTAGCTGGGGCTAGCTAACTGTAACGACCAGCAGTGATCAATACTTACTTCTAATGTCCATTCTTCACATTATTCTTAATGCTGTTTTATCAGGTTCTGCTACGAGTATACGTGTGGACAGAAGAGGAGACCCAGACATTTCTTAGTATTATAATTCAAAATTATTACTGCCACATTAGATGTGAAACAACAAAGGAATACAGAGTGTTTTAAGAAGGTTTAGATCATCCTTTTTTCTGCAACGAAGTCTCACAGGATGAGATTTCATGGGAGTTACGAGGATCCTGCCCAAAATCATTTTCAGTGGAAACACCGTCAAAGCGCAATTATACTTTGTCGACACAAATATCACTTTTATTTGGCCAAAATTTGTAATAGAAACCCAGCTACTGACTGGGTCCTCCCTGACACAACCACTCAGCTCAGTAGTGAGGAGGCTTGATTGGTATTGCAGCACACCTGAGTGCCAAACAGGAGGGCGTCTGATCACTCAACAGCACAAGCACATTGATGAGACTGGGAGGTGGAGACCAATTTAACTCAAGGACTGAAAAGATAGAACCAAAAGAGACGCTACACATGGCTGAAAAATCATTATAACAGGTCATTAATGTGATATCCACCATAAAGAATGGACTGGTCTGCAGTTCATTGGTTAGGAGCCAAGTTCAACATGTTTGTATTGCTTTGAAAAGTGGTAGAATATCTTAGAAAGTGAGGAGACATCAGATTAGCAGTGTAAAAAATGTTGTCACACAATATCTGATTTCCATTACCCTTGGAAATGTGCAAAAATCTAAATAGCGCAATAAAAACTTGTAATGGAAACGAAAAACACTCAAATATTGCTGAAAAGGAGGAATTTCAGACATTTTTATATTGAAATGTGTCACAAAAGTGCCATTTTCAGAATCAGAATCAACTTTATTTGTCATTGAACATTACAGAGCAACAAAATTCCATTCTAGTTTCATCCCGTCCAAGAAAACATCAAAAGACAATGACATATAACATGGGAGGACACCCCCTGGGGGAAGGGGGTGAGGGCAGGGACCAGGGTCGGACAGACGGCCAACAAGTCAATGAAATATAATTATCAGAAGTGGAGCGAAAGGAGGCGGAGCGTCTTTCTACATAACACCAGGTGATAGATGAGACTTTTGGAGCCAAAGAAGATAAGCTATTTGTTTTTTTATTCAGGTCTCCTGCTTGCTTTTGAGTCTCAGCGTTGAGAGCCCTGCTCTATCCTTCAGAAATGACTGGCAGCCTTCCCCAAAACAGCTGCCAACGTAATATGGACTTTACGATAGGTCAGAAAGCTGCCAGCTCCAATCAGCAGCATGCCTGCTACCATAATTCCAATCATGTAGACGTCCACCACGGAAAGTATCGACAAACACACAACCAGCCACTTATTCCAAGGGTCAAGCATGTATTCAGCCAGAACATGACGTACCTGGTCACATGACCACTATACTCTCTGAGTAAAAATGGTGCAGTACTTGTAAACAGAAGAGGAGACCAGGACATTTCTTCAAGTTATACTTAAAAATGATTATTACCACATTAGAAGTGAAACAACAAAAAAGTACGGAGTGTTCTAAAGAGGTTCTGAGCGTCCGTCTTCCTGCAGCGAAGTCTCGCGGGATGAGATTTCACCAGAGTTACGAGGCTCCAGCCCAATACAACCTTCGATGGAAACACATTCAATGCCCAATTATACTTTGTCAACATTTGGAAAGATTTCATTTTGTGAAAATCTGTAATGGAAACACAGCTACCGTCTCATTTTCTGTAATTCGTTCGTTTCTTTGCAACAAGACTCAAACGTGTCCGTCTTTGTAATTCCAAAAAAAAGGGTTTCCTGACAAAACAAATAGATTTTTTATATGGATAATTTATGCCATTTTTGTCATGTCCACCTTTTTATTTTTTTAATATTTGAGGCGAGGTTATTGCAGCTTTAAATCCAGTGGTCCATTGATGGGGTCACTGGCCAGTAGGTCCTGGTCCTGGTAGTGTCCATGTTTTCTAGATATTCTGTTTTCCTCTCATTTAAACATGCACCCTGGGTTAATTGGAGTCAGGAGACATGTTGAGGATGTATCAGGCCAAACCATCATTAACCAAGCAGAGAAAAAAGGAGCCTTATGTAAATGAGTCTGAAACACTCTAATTAGGAAGAGAGAAAACCCAAAGTTCAATGATTAAAACCAGATTCCAGCCAGATGTTGAGCTTAAAAAAGAAAGAAAGAAACGTCTACAACTGTTTGAACTCAAGAAGTTTTTTGCTATACATATTTATCTGGAGAGAAGTTAAATTAAAGCTGAATCAAATGGACTGTGGAATGTAGTTACTTGGCTTCACCAACTTTTTTTTTGTCCCAGTAACTTCTGCATGGAATTTAGAATTTTGAGCAGATTTGCGCCACCTAGAGGTGTAATTTGCACCAATAACAATTAGGGTTGGGTATCGGTTGAGTTTTATTCGATACCGGTGCCAACTTGGTATTTTTTAAACGGTGCTTAAACCAGTACTTTAAAAAAAAAATTAAACCTCATACGCTTTGTCAAAATACAATTCCCTTTTATTTTCAGGGACAAATTGAACACGATATTAACTTAAATTATATACACAAGTAACATATGGAAGTAATAATAAACAAAAACATTTAAACAATATCAAATAAAACCATATTGTATTAAATTATATAATACTGGAGATGATTATTGTTTTCATTATTTTATTTGTCAATAATCATTAATAGCCTCTGTAAAAAATAACTCTTTATTTCAATATTTTTTATTTTTTTAAAAGATATAGGGAGTCATTAAAAAAGAGTCAAAGAGCCACATGTGGCTCCTGAGCCGGAGGTTGCAGTAAACCCTGAGCAAACCAATCTGTTGTGTTCCTGTGTAAATGCAAAACTGTGCCTTTTAAATCTGGTGTTAAAGCTTCATTTCAACATTTTGTTTACAAACACGACTTGCTATGAGCTTAACATTAAACAGAAAGTCGGCGGACGCTGAGTTGTAGTATAGACATAGATCATAGTTGTTGTCACACGTTGAATGGTAACGGTGTTTGCTAGCTTACCTACTTGATAGGCAACATTTGCGGTTGGCATTAAACTTGCCAGTTGGCATTAAACTTAACCAAAGAGGAGGGCTGTGATGAGGACAACCACACTGAGAGGGGTGAGCGGGACTCATCAATTTGTCCGGGGAGGCCAACTCTGACTGCTGCCATTGTTGACGTGCTTAGCTCCGGATCACGTAGGTTATCAAACACGATGCGTGGTTTGGCTTTTAAGTAAACTCCATGTGTGCCTTTTATCCGTTATAAGCAACAGGTGTGCTGAATCTGTCACACCGAAATGAGGCACCAAAAAGTTTGTTTTCATTCGGTCTGGTTACTGTCATTTACGTTGGAACCAGTGCCATATTGGTACCGCGTTCCGGTACCCAAACATAATAACATTACGACTAATCCTGTGTTCAGGCAAAAAAGTCTTCAAAGCGTTCTAGATGTTGAAATATTTCTAAAACATGACTGATTGAGATCGTTTCTACTAAAAAGACAATGTTTGTGAGATTCGTGGCCTTCCGATGTGTTTTTTAAAGTGATAGGTTGGACAATCCAGAGTTCTGAGTTGCCTAAAATCACACACATTTGTGTTTTTATCCTGACAGCATCCTTTACAGCAGTGGTTCTCAAACTTTTTTGTTCTCAAGTACCCTCTTTTTCTTATTTCTGAATCCAAGTACGGTACCCCCTTTGATCGACTACAACAGTTTGCTTATCAAAAATTATTTAAAAACATCTATAGATCATAATGATGAAATAAACAAGTGATAATGCACATTTAAAAGAATCTCATTTCGTAAGTAAGTGGAAAGAAACAATATTTAATGCAGTGGTTCGCAACCTTTTTGGACTGTGAATCAAGAATTTCTGGCGACCCCAAAGTTAGTTTTTGATCATGTTTGATCATTTTTTTTTTACTGCATTTTAGATGAATTCAATTCATATTTCACAAATTGAAAGTATAGAAAAACAGCTGTTTACTGCTGTACAGCGTTCCTTTAAAGCTGCAGTATGTACTTTTTTTTTTTTGGCTTCATTTGGTCGTAAATCCATCCTGATCTTTGGGAAGAGCATAACACTACTTTTCAGCCAATCAGAGTGCTTCATGAGCTTTTTTTGGGAGTTACTAATGGCTTTTCGACTAAAGTTGAGGACGGATTTCACTACAGCACTAATTTAAAATCACTGTCCATCTTAAAACCCAAGGTTAAAACTGTTGGCGTTGCATAATTTGCCAAAGGGTTCAAGTCAAATGGAGAGGAATCACAAGGACCACCGGGGCCAAACACTATCACTTCTGTTTTATTTTCATTGAAGTTGAAAAAGTTTAAGGCCATCCAGGCTTTGATGTCTTCAAGACACAGAAGTAGTGTGAGAAAGAAAGCATTTTTCTTTTTCAGCGGCACATATATCTGACTGTGATCAGCATAGCAATAGAAAGAGATGCCACGCTTTTTCAGGATGGAGCCCAGAAGCAATAAGTACAGAGAAACAAGCAGAGGTCCTAAAATCGACCCCTGTGGAACCACATACGACAGTGGAGTACGGCTAGACACTCAATTTCCAAGGCTAACACTCATGCTTCTGTCAGCCAGATACGAATTGAACCACTCCAATGCCAAACTCTCAAATAACACAAGATAAAGTCCCTACATTTGTCACTAGTCTCTGTTGAGAAAAGTCTCTAAGAGTTCCACAGTTGGAGCGTTATTCAGGATACCAGTGAATTCAAAACAGTAGAAAAAAAAAAAAACAGTAGCTGTATTTCCAGTACAGAATTTCGCAAAATACAAGTGGTATTTCTAAATGTCGACAAAGTGTAATTGCACTTTAAATGCGTTTCCATTTAAGGTTGTTTTGTAGCGTCGCAACTCTGGTGAAATCTCATCTCGCAAGACTTTGCTGCAGAAAGATGGATGCTTCAAACGTCCTGAGAACACTCTGAGGTGAATTCACTAAGATCTGAAATAAAGGGTGGTAATTCAGTTGCTTCCCTAAATCCTTTAGTAACACATTTTACTCACCTTCTGCGCAGAATACACTAAGATTGCAGCAATTGTAAATTCATTCGAACCAATAATATTAACTCCAGGTCTGAAAATGCGCGCCCTTTGTCATTTTACCTCTCCCGTGCTCCGCCTCCACACAAATATCACTACAGACATCAAAAGGTTTCAATAGTTAACACCTGGTTGTGGGTCGTGCTAAATTTATAAGGAAAAACAGAGGCAATTTAATTAATTTAATAAAGTGCAGCTTTGATGAATCACATTGCTTCTCCTGCATTCATTTATTTACATGTCCTCCTCCCATATTTTTGCTCCCTTTGTGAGTTCCGCCTATTATACATATTCATTAGAGGGAAATGCGTTAAATGGATTGCGGGCACATTGCGACGTTTAGCAGCCACGCACTCCTGATTCCTTTGCGGTTTGTATAGCTTATTAGTGCGTAGCGTGATGTTTGCACACGTTTTAAAACCTGCAGCAAACTTTTAGTGAATCTGCCCCTCTGTATTCCTTTGTTGTTTCATGTGGCACAAATAAGTCTTATGTTAAGAAACATCTGGGTCTCCTCTTCTGTCTACACGTACCGTGCCATGTTTTCTCAGAGAGAAGTGGTCATGTGACCAGGTACCTCACGTCATGTGACCAGGTACGTCATTTTCTGTGACATGTATTTGCAGAAAAAGTGTTTCCATTGAGCTTTTGTGACACATTTCAATATCGAAACATCTGGAAGTCCTTCCCATGAAAGCTTAAAAACTTCTTAGCGTTATTTGAGTGTTTTTTTCCAGTTTTTATTGTACTATTCAGATTTTGTGAACTTCCAAGGGTAATGGAAACACAGCTACTGAGGGGAAGGGGGAGCCTGGTTGATTCCATACGAGTCTCATGATTCTACATACTGCAGCTTTAACAGAGTGCTGGAGTTTATCTCAGGCGACAGGCTGCTATAGCAGGACACATCCTGAACTAAACATCAGTCCATCACAGAGTGAAACATAATTAATGGATAAATAATTATCTTAAAATCTAAGGCAAAGCAGCATCTTCAAATAGACTTCTCCCCAAAGTCTCCCCCAGTTTTCCGTCTCCGTCCCAGGACAGCTCGCTGTGAGACGGCGTTGTTCATAAATTAAAAGTGAGGGAGGAAAGTGCTTGTCGTTTATTTATACAAAGGCTTCTACAGGAGTGAGATCAGGACAGATGTGGAGAGAAAACAGGGACACTTGAACATGGCGGCAAGAAACTGGAAGCACCTGTCATCAGGCAATACATATTAGGCCCCGCCTCCAATTCACACCCGGATTCAGATTGGATGACATTCGCCTGAGGGGAGAGATGCTTAGGATTATTGTATGGGAATAAATGGTTAGCACTAATGCTAACCAGGGCCGGTTGTAGGCAGGCATATATGAGGGGGCAGTCAGAAATGTTAGGGGGGCATCATATGTACACATCCTCCTCCAGCACTTTGTTTCTCCTGTGATTATAGTAACAGTGTTTTCTTCATTGAATTGGTGTTAGCTATGTGTCCAACCCCAACCTAGAGAAGTGGATTACACATAGTCAGACCTCTACCTTCACACCTGTCCTACTGGGGCGTCCCACCTGAAGGCTAAGCTCCTGCTAGTATAGCTCTGAAGGTCACTGAGGCACACAAACCCCCTGACCACAATAAGGTGGTAATCCCTCAAGGGGGGAAAAATTAAATAAAATCTCCTTTCTTCAGATTTTATCAACCAACAACATTACATATATCTTAACTGGATGGCCACATTATCTTAATAAAAAAAAAAAAAAAAAGGCATGTTTTTTTGTTTTGTTTTTTTAGCAACTGAACAGGAGCACTACACATGAGCACTACTCTTTTTAAAAGCTCTGAAAATCAGCATTAACTTTCTCTTTGTGAGCTGCAGGAATCTGGAGTAGAAAATAAGTAACCTGGCTTTCAATCAATCAATCTATCAATCAATCAATCAATCTTTATTTGTATAGCGCCAAATCATAACCTATGGTATCTCAAGACACTTTACAGTAGAGCAGTCTTAAGGATGGACTCTTCATTTTATGGATACACACATATGCATATATACGTATATACACATACATATGTATCCCACACCCAACATGAATTCATCATGGCGGAAAGGAAAACCTTCTGTTAAGCAGCAGGAACCTTGTGTGGATCCCATTCCTATGATGAACAGCCATCCACGTTATGCTGTGTTGGGTGTGTAAAAACCACTGTGATTAAAGGTTTAGAGGAAGATTTTCTGGAAATTTAGAAAAGAAATACCCTCTGCACCTGCAACACGCTATGTGCTTCCAAGAGGGAACGTCTACTTGTGAGCCCAGTTTTCCTCGTGCACAGCTCTGTTTACAAGGTGGAGTCGGCATCGCTGATGCAAGCATACTTTCCAAAAGACGTTTTGTACTTTTCCCACTATGTCGGACTCGCCACAGGTAAGTGAAAATCTATTTTTAAAGGACCCAGTGCGCACCAGGCACAAGCACGAGCATGTATGACAGCCTTTACGTGAACATATCGCCAGAATGATTGACAACTAGGAGGACCAATAATTTTGATCATCCACCCGGAATTAAAAGCCAAAAAAACATTGTTCACTATCTAACTAAAAAGCAAGGGACGTCTGTGGGGATGTGTGTGTGTGTGTGTGTGTGTGTGTGTGTGTGTGTGTGTGTGGAGCAAATATCTCCCACCTGAAACTTGGTCGACGGGTTCCAAATACCCCAAGTGTGTGTATCTGTTATTTTGGAGTAATTTTGTCATTTCAAAATTTTTATTTTAATTTTATTTCACTTCTGGACGGCCCCGAAATGAAACCTATTCAGCTTTTGAACTCAGGGTGTGAGGGGGCGCTGGCGCACATCTATATTTCACTACACAGCTCCTCACACGAGCAAGAGTCACGTGTGCAGCCAGAGCCAATCGCTGCGCACACAGCCAAGCAGACACAGACTGTAAACACACGAGTGAGAGAGCCGACCAAACTATCTGTTTCTTAAGACAGAGGAATGAAACTTTTTTGTGGCTCCACAACACGGCTTCACTATGATTAACGTTTGTTCTGCGCAAGAGAGAGAGAGTTGTGTTGCAAAACGTTTATTTTTCGTGGTACTTTCGGGTCTCTCTCTTTTTTTTTTTTTTTTTTTAAATCTCTCAACAACCTGACGGATTATGAGCATAATGTGCGTGCACGTGTGAGACAGGTAACGCACGGAGGAGATAGAGGTACACACACACACACACACACACACACACACACACACACACACACACACACACACACACACACACACACACACACACACACACACAGTATTTATAATAAAAATATACTAAATGAGTAAAATGAAAGAAAAAACTAAACAATATTTATACATTGTGTACACAAAACAACAACAGAAATTCCCAAACATATACAAAAATGCTCCAAAAACACACAAAATGACTCCAATAAAAAAAAATTACAGAAAAATACACCAAACAACAAAACATTTGAAAATGACTCAAAAAACACAAAAAAATATTTATACACCTGAGAGAAAAAATGACACAAGCACTCATGTCATGTTCACGTTGTATACACAGTGCTTAATGTGTATATCATCAGGTCCCGGAACAAATGCCGTATGTTGTTCTGGTAGTAATAGAGACTTTTAAGAACCTAGTGATTTTTAAAGAACCTTTTGCTACTTAAATGGGCCAAAAATATCACATGAACACAAACAACCAATTAACCTAAATGTTTAATAAAAGAATGATGAATCAGCGTTAAAGAATTACAGACAATCACCCTTTACGGAGCATCCGTTTCTCTCTCTGAGTGACATCTGTCACATCTGCCATTTTTCAGCACCAAGGACAGCGTTAAATCACTGCTAATTTAGCCATAAAGGTCATTAAACTTTCAGAACACAAAAACCCACAAATACAAAATAGTTACAAACTTTGACACATAGAAGACCATAACTCATCTAATGAATGAACAGCACAGTAGAAATTAAAATTATTATTTATCATTTATTTATTTATTATTTGTCCTAAACAGCCAAAAAAAAACAGCCATGGAGAACTTTGTATCCTCTACTTTTTTACATATTCCACTTACCATTCCACTCATTTACTCTCCAGATTTTACACAAATATATCTTATAAACCTAAAATAAAGCTCTTAATTCACAGATAATAATTTCAAAATAATAAGGATTTTCTTAATAACAAATGTGGTGACACATACTGTATTTGGGGTACACCACATGGGCCTTGGGGATCAGTAGAAGCACTCGTACCATGTGAACGTATCCGTATCAATAAGTGTTGACGGACACAGAATGAATGGTTTCTGTAGCGTCTGAGCTCAATCTGCCTGAAAGAGCGAGAAGCTAATTTCCTGCTGAGATTAACGAGGCAGTGAGGCTATCTTAATCTGAAACCTTAATGGAAGGAGGACGACAGTTCAACGTGTGTGTGTTTGCAAAATGACGAACATGTGAGAAGCACAGATCTACATCTATTTAGTTTGTGTCCTGTTTTAATCTTAGTGGACGGCTATTAATTAACCTCGCTGTCAAGCAGGCAGACGTTTAATCCGGCAGACGCCACTTTGTCGGCGCCTTGTTAGCGCTGCAATTAGCGTGGGATAAGAAACGACACGGCTTTACGTTTACAACACTGTGTGGTTTTTTATTCTGATGTGTGTGTGTGTGTGTGTGTGTGTGTGCGTGTGTCAGCGCTGCAGCGTTACTGTGTGTTTGTCCATGTAAAGGAAAAACTCATTAGCAAGTAGGCACGTTTTCACAGATACTAATTTGATTTATTAAACTCCGTCAGAATTCTTCACAGTGTTTGAGGCAATGCAACAGGAAGTGGTAAAAAATGCATTTAAAAAAGAGGAATACTACGGATCATTGTGATTCATCTTCATTTATCTCAGTAAAGTCACGTTTTCCTTTTAAGGTAGAACACTTCATCTATTCTTTATTTTTAAATATAAATAGTCTTCACATGAACAAGTGTTGGGCTGAGTTTTCTAGTGTGAATTAGCCAGTGCTAAGCTAGCTCTTGATGAAAAAAAAAAAAAAAAAAAAAAAAATATATATATATATATATATATATATAATTAATTAGACTTTTTAAATAATTCATCTCAATCCATGGCCTAACAATGTTTGATTCAAGAAGAAACATTTTCGAGCAATGAAAACAATAAACTATCTTAAACAACTAAATAGTATTTATTATTTCCATCACTGAGTGATAACATAATGTGTAATATTAATGAAGAATATTATGATTATATTGTTCACAAAGCACGAAAGTAACCAAAATGTATTTATGCTTTTCAGGATTTTTTGTAAACTTTCTAAAATAAGTGTTTTTCTAATAAAATAAATAAAAACATCACTTATTCCAGAACATTCCAGAGAAATATAAACTGAACAATGTTAAATATTTATAATATCTGTTGATATCATGAAATAAACAGAACAACTGATGAAGATGATGAATTTAGTCTGAAATAGTTTTTCTACATAACAGTTGATAAGTTGGGTCAGACGATGCTATCTGTAGCAGCGCTTCTAGCCCCGCCCACATCCTCTACCACAGAGTGGTCGACTGTCACTACAATCATTTATCACTGACTTTGTTCATTTGTCACTCATGGATTTATTCATTTTGGTTCTGAACCCTGTCTGAGTGTCAGTGTGGATTGGAGACACTGTCTGCTCCACTAGGACCATTGTCCCTGATAGCTGCTACATGTTAGCATTGAGGTGCTAGCTGCTACATGTTAGCATTGAGGTGTTAGCTGCTACATGTTAGCATTGAGGTGCTAACTGCTACGTGTTAGCATTGAGGTGCTAGCTGCTACATGTTTAGTATTGAGGTGTTAGCTGCTACATGTTAGCATTGAGGTGCTAGCTGCTACATGTTAGCATTGAGGTGATAGCTGCTACATGTTAGCACTGAGGTGTTAGCTGCTATATGTTAGCATTGAGGTGCTAACTGCTACGTGTTAGCATTGAGGTGCTAGCTGCTACATGTTTAGTATTGAGGTGTTAGCTGCTACATGTTAGCATTGAGGTGCTAGCTGCTACATGTTAGCATTGAGGTGATAGCTGCTACATGTTAGCATTGAGGTGCTAGCTGCTACATGTTTAACACTGGGGTGCTAGCTGCTACATGTTTAGCACTGAGGTGCTAGCTGCTACATGTTTAACATTGGGGTGCTAGCTGCTACATGTTTAGCATTGAGGTGCTAGCTGATACATGTTAGCATTGAGGTGCTAGCTGCTACATGTTTAGCATGTTTAGCTCTTTTGATCCACAAAGTCATTCCACAATTTTCACAACTGGGCATTAATTTTTCCATCCAGTGTTTTTATTTAAATTTAAATTTATGCTCACAAAGCACAGCAACTACTTCTCCTCTGGTTCTCCTGTTTCTTGTGTTGTGGTCTGTACATCAGTATTATGGGTATACTGGGAACTTGTGAAAGGAGAAAGGTTCCACGCAGTTTGGAGTGAGAAAATAACACATGTATGTAATTATCTAATACACATAATGCGATAAAGTCCCAGCACTACCCAATACATATTGCTTGAACTCCAATAGGATGATGCATTTGTGTTTTCACATTTAGAAAAAAGAGAGAAATCAACTAAGTTATAATAAAAATAATTCATAGAAAATATAAAATGGAACAAGCACAAATGGCTATTTTCCAGTTTGCATTATAGGATCTAAAATCTGTGACAAAGATCAGAACCTGAATGATTGTCAATACACCATATTTAACCTGCTACTATCAAGATGTGTTGGAATTAAATATTTCCTGACAATTAAAGAATGAGATGTTCTTTAATTCACTGGTAAAAGAGCGCTTTGCTAAGTTAGTCCAGCTGTTTCCATCACGTCTTTATTCAAACACAAACATGTGCATCCAATGCTGAGCTCTGAAATAAATATTACAAGTTCAAAGGCGATCCTTGGCTCATGCAGTTTGGTGTGATTAAAAGCATGTATTGATAAGTCGTGTGCGTGTGGAGAGCCTGAGTGTTTGATGTACTTCTTCGGAGTCCTGCTGAAGGACAAGCGTTGCATAGTTTACACACTTGAAAGCTTTCAGACACAAAACACGCAGACACAAGTGCAAATAAAGGCAGTTTGGATGTTTCTCAGCTACAGTTGGTCAATACGGATTCTCACTGCTTTCATTTCATCTCGTGGCGTTAACATTCTTTACAGTCAGAATAAAACATTCTTCTTTCACTTGGTTTGCAGATCTGTTTGTAATAGAAAAATAACTCCATCACTGCTTTGGATCTGTGTGGACCTTTGAAATACACACATTTCTTTTTAAGGCAGAACATCAAATGAAAAACGACTTTTTGGAGTTAAATTCTTGTTTTTTGTGTTTATGGAGCCTTATTTCTTTTTTACATTTTTGTGTTGTATTTTTCTTTGTTTTTTCTTTGTATTTTTGTTTATATTTGTTGTAATCTTGGGCCTATACTACGAAGATAGATTTCCTTTTATCGCGCTAGCTTCCTGGATTTGATTGTGTGTGCTGTACTACAAAGCTGGCTAACATCTTCCAGGGCTAAATCACCATGAAAACAGACTGAACGACTATCCTGGTCGGGACCAGGTTTTGTTCTGGGTAAGATCTGAGCAAGTACCTAAGCCCCGCCTCCTGACCAATCAGATCTCTGAGAAAAACACCGCACATGTCTTTTAATATCATTGTTGTTTATCGTCCTCCAACATCAGATGTTAGCTTCTATGAACAATGTGAAAGTTTGCTTAAAGAACTCAACTTGAACAAAGAGAACGTTATTCTGGGAGATTTCAGTGTAAACTTAGTGGACACATTATGCAGGAAGAACCTTAAAAGAATAGCTGACAAATTTGGAACGTATCCAGGTGATCAAGGTCCCCACAACAATCACAACATCAAGTAGTTCCCTGATTAATCTTGAGGTGTATTGACTGCTTCATATTATATTCATTTAATGCAATATACATTTTTACCTAGATTTGATTGTTGCTCTTTTGCATGTTTGCACACGTTTTCACAATTAAACCCAACCAGCACAGTTGCTATTGTGTTATATTGACTTAGAAAACATAGAAGTTCCTTGTCTCAGATTAACTGCAGCTGTACGTCATAAAAGTGTTAAATTTTGGCTCTGGCGCTTTGATATATTGGAGTTTTACACCTTTAGGGTCACAGTAAACTTTTGTTGCTTCCTTTCTTTGTCCCTTAGCTAAAGCCTTAGACACCACATGTTGGTTTCAGGTTTCTCGTCAGATCATATGTGTTTGCTTGGCTTTTTCCCCTCAGAGTAGCTTTTGGCTCTGCTGCTCTCAGACCTACCATGGAGGGTCTAATATAAAGGGAAACCCACCATAATCTCATTTTATCAAACCGGCCTGAGAGAATAATGAGTCTTATAACATGTCAGATATTATAAGATGTGGTCTCTCTGTCCACAATATTATTTTTGTGGCAAGAAAACGTACAAAAAAAAATACAAATTGCTCACGTGTCCGTGAACACGAGATAATTGAAATACCAAAGTTCTACTAACTAAGTTCTCCTGGGAATAGATAGTGACAAGAACAATTAATTTATTTTTGTCAACTATTGAAACAACAATTAAAGATTTTAACAATAAAATTAGTAAGAAACACAATAATAATATGTTAGCATAGATAAACGCAGAGATTCTAAAAGTGATGAAAGAGAAGGAACTGGCCTTAAAAAATACCATCAAAAATAGGTCAGTTAGTGGCAGGAAGCTACTCACAACTTTACCAAATAGAGTCGTTAAAATTATAAGAAAGGTTAAAGCTGATTTTTATCTGACAGTAATTCAGAATGTAAAGAGGACTCTAAAACAATATGGAAGCATCTAAAGAAACTTACGGTAGAAGATATAAAAAAGAAAAACAGAGATAAAGATAAATGGAAAACTAAAATAAAAAAAACAGATGAAGATGCAGAGCTTTGAACAACTATTTTATTGAATCTGTTGCTAATATTGCACAATAATTTCCATCCAGTGATATTAAAGCCTGCCCTATTAATACAACAAAGACCATTTTCACTTTAAACAATGTCTCAGTAGCTGATGTTGCACAGACAATAACATCACTTGAATCATCCAGAACAAAGGACATACTTGGTATAGATTTTTTCTGTTAAAGGAACTCAGTCCCACACTAATTAGTCCAAAAACAACAATAATCAATCTTTCCATTTCCCAGGGAGCATACCCAAATATTTGAAAGTCAGCAGCTTTCATTCCAGTTTATAAAAATATTGATTCCAGCTCAGTAATTATCGGCCTATCACTATTACACCTACAGTGTCCAAAGTTGCGGATAAACTTCTTGCGCAGCAAATAATCTCCCATCTAAGCAATACTCCATTTTGTTTTACACCCCATGCAATTTGGCTTCATAACCAATTATTCCACAGAAACTGCGAACGGTTTCTTTATTGAAATGATCAGGAAGCTTTTGGATAAAGGAGGGTGTGGTTGGTGCTGTTTCTTAACTCATTCAGTGACAGCCGTTTTTGAGCATTTTGACTGATTTTAAAGACCCACAGAATGTTTTCTACTATGACTACCTGAAATCTGACACCTGATTCTGAAAGATTGAAGCCTCTACTATCATCAAAAAAAAAAAAATGTTTCTGGCTCGTTTCGTTCTTTTGTAATCAGCCGTTGAATAGAGCAAGTTTTAGACAAATCTTCAGTTTCAGAGCAAAAAGCTGAGAAAAAAGCCTTTTTCTAAAAAAAAAAAAAAAATCCTGTCAGTGACTTTAAAGCTGTTTTTTTTGCTTTAGTGACAACTCTAACATCTGAACATTGTTTCCTTATATAAAACGGAAAAAAAACAAAACACTGAGACCAGGCTTTTGATGGAAAAATGATTATTATTTATCTATCTGGGTCAGAGTTGAATTGATTTCTTACTGTATTTTGGCGTTCCTCCAACTTTCTCTCCCGTCCGTCTGCACACACGTAATGCAGAGTGTCACTGCGTTCTCTGTTTTTGATGGTTTTATCTCACCACTGCACGGCTACCTCCTACGTGTCACCTATTATTTTGCTATCTGGCTCACAGGCTGGGGGTATTTTGTATTTCAAATTTCCGGTTCATCAGGTCACACCTATCACTGCAGGCAGCTCTAATGTTCATGTACGTTATGGTCCTCTCACATATCACTGACTGTTTAACAACTTGGTCACAGGCAAACACAGCCACATTCAACCCTTTGGACCCTATGCTACTAATATAGATAATTATATCCTGGATTAATCACTGTTAGCGAGCTTCAACTAAGCAAACATTGTTTGTCAGAGAGAAGCTGTCCTACGACAGTCGATCACAACACGCTATATATATATATATAAGCCAAGTGATTTCAGCCTGTGCAGCATCTGACCAATCACTACAATGGAAAGTGAGCGTGTTGACATGAGGAAAAGCTTATCACCTTAAATAATATCATAAATTTAAATCCATGATGACAGCGAAGAGCAACAGTGTTAGTGCAGTGCACCAGGGGGCGGAGCTTTTAATCTTGCTCAGATCTGATCCACTAACTTGGTACCGACTGGTTAGGTGTTGCTTAAGTTTGAAATTATGAATAACTGAAATCAATAATTCAGACCAAAAACAAAACTGTTGTTACAGAAAAGGCAGAAATGAAACAACCCAGACAGGAAGCTGCTGACACTGTTAATGCGTAAAAGCGTGATATTATTCATCATAATAATCCATTGAATGTGATATCCTATTCAAAGTTAGCTGTCAGATCAGATACACACAGTGACGTGTTCACACATCATCTTTTATTGGACAGCTCACTTTCTAAGAGAACTGATTGGTCAGAAGGCGGGACTTTAGCACTCGCTAAAATCCGAGCCAGAGCAAAACCTGCTTTCTACCAGGCTAGCCGTTCAGCATAAGCTACCATGGTGATTTAGCTCCGTAAGACGTTAGCGAGCTTCATAGTCCAGCACACACTGATTAAATCCTGGAAGTTAGCGCGTTAAGAGGTCATCTGGCTTCGTAACCCTTGGAGTCACTGTATAAACAAACAATCAATATACTGGACAAAAATCAGTTACGTTATTACCACTGTAATATCTTAGAAAAACACAGCCTGTTAAACTTGGAAAATTACATGAAATATTCAAAGTAATTGAAGGTCAGTTTTCTCCTCTCCTCAGTCACTTCAGAACCATCAAAAACACATCACATCGCAGCACATGAGGAGCAGTACGGGGGGACTGTGTTGTTCCTCTCCAGTCAGAGAACCTTCTCCATCACCGTCTCACAACTGAAGACCTCAATCCATCACCACCACCAATTAAAGCACATACAGTCTGTTTAAATCATCTCTAATCAGTCATACCAACGCTAACCTGTGCCTCCCCAGACTGCATGCTTTTATTATCTGATGATCGTCTCTTATCAAATACTAGTGTTGTGTTCAAGACCAAGACCAGAATGCACCGAGACCAAGACAAGACCAAGACTTCCGGGAGCCGAGACCAAGACCAAAAAAATTATATAAATAAATAAAATGATGACAAGGTTTGACAGTTAAATAACATTCTCTCTTTAATTTATTAGTCTAGTTTAGTTTAGTTTATTTTAAATACATTTGACGGACAAAAAAGGTGCCTGCAAAAAATTGACTAAAACATTAAAACTACTACTGCTACTGATAAATTCACAATTATTCTACATATTTGAAAACAAGATTTTTATGTCAGCTGAATGTACAGCAAGTATTTAAATGTATTTCTGCCAAGAAATACCATGACTGGTCACCTACACACCACAGAGTGTTTCCTCTTTGCTCTGCTTTTAAAATGTATTTTTTGTGGTTCGTGAAAACAAATTTCACAACCAACAAGTTAGCGGACATGTTTAGCTCCGCCTCTCTCTCCTGCTTGTGTGTGTGAGTGTGTGTCACACACGTCACTCAGTCACATTAAGGAAGGTTGTGGTGATTATACAGGGTGGATTAAATAATGAATCAAGGATTGTTTTATCCCGTTTTTCTCCGTGTTATTAACACATCATAAAAAAGTTTAAAAATAGCAGGAATTAGTGCTGGTCTTGAACGGTTTTGAGGAAAAATCCCGAGTCCGAGACAAGACCGAGACCTTTAAAATTTGGTCTCGAGACCAAGACTATACAGCACTATCAAATACTGTTTATTTATTTATTTTTTAATAATATGTAATCTGGAAGTGTGATATGTTATTATCTGGTACATTTTTTATATGAATATTAATGTACACTGTCCCTGTTAAATAAATAAATAAATAAATAAATGATGTACGCTGATCTGTATGAACGCAGCATCAGAGACACAGACAAGGTAAAAGTGAAAGTGATCAAAGTGTCTGTTTATAATCTCACTAAATGAATCATTAACACTCATCAATTCCTGCATTAATTACAAAAAGGTGTTGTTTTTCCTCTGAATTATGGATTTAAATTGTTCATATTTTTAAAGAATAATTCCTCAAGTTGCTCTACACAGTTTCTCTGTGATTGTGATTGGTCTGACGCTGTAATCTCCTCCTCTGTCACTAGAGCGCGCACGTATCCAGGCTGAAATCAACTCCATTAAAGATAGGATAGGTAGTTTTCAAAAGCTAGCATGATTTTGAATGTAGCCTCCCTGATGGCTCCGCCTTTACCCCCCTCGCCCCTCCCCTCTGTGCTTCATCTCACTCACGTGCACGTGCAGCGCTGCTGGAGAAGTATGGCTCAGCTCATCACTTGTATTGTGAAGAAACGTCATTGTCTCATGTGTCATTCAGCAGTAAGTAAACAATAAACTTTATCATTATATATGTTAAAAACGTGACCAAAAACTCTGTTTTAACTCTGTCAGAGGTGACGCGCTTTCAGTGTGAGCTCGTGCATGCGAGGGATCGAGAACAAGCAGGGAGACGTGATTGGTTAAAAAAAAAACCTTTGTTTTTTTCCATTGGTTGAAGTTATTACAGGTTTACAGCTGCTACAGTTGATGGGTTTTCTTTGTTTCTTTTTCAGAGAACATAAGATCTTAATTTATGTCAGGACATAAAGACAATTTCAACCAAAAACTTAAAAAGTTTATCTGGAGAAAATCACCTACCCTAGCTTTAACTCAGCAAATTGATATCGTTATTCGTAGGACAGCCTCTGTCTGACAGAGAATGTTTGGTTAGGTGAAGCTAACGGAGATAAATCCAGGATATAATGATCTAGCTTTGTAGTACAGGTCCAGTGTGTTTTTGGGATAATTTTGTTGTCATTTTGTGAGTAACTCTGTGTGATTTTGTATTGTTTCCTGTCATTTTTGTATATTTTTTTTGTTGTTGTTTTGTGTATTTATGTTATCCATCCATCAGTTTCCAACCCACGTGCTCTTTTTCATAGTCAAAGGGATTTGTGTTATTTTATTTATTTTTTGTTGTCATTTTGTGTATTTTTGTTGTTGTTTTGTATATTTTGTTGTGTTGTTTTTGTATATATTTGCAGTTGTCAGTTTGTGTGTTATAACTGATAAGTCACTGTGTATTTTTTGTGGTTTTTCTCTCATTTTCCATGTTTATTTTGAGAGCCTCATGTGGCCCTTGGACCACTATAGTTATGTATATGTGCTCTAATTAACTGCAGATAATTCACACATTATTTGTTTGGTTGATGCTTTGATTTTAACCAAATATTATAAAGAAAATAATTCTGCTTTAATAAATCAATCTAACATTGATTGTAGCTAAACTATGACTACAATACTTTTCAAAATGTAATATCTGCTGAACAATCTTTTAAGAAACATTAAATCAAAGTTGTGTCTAAATATGACAATGTTAAAAGTGTTAAACAATAAAGTGTGAACCTTTATGCATTTTTGATGATTTCTATTCTGTTCTTTGTTATCGTCACTGCTCATCTTTTACCTACTAATATTATGTATTTTATTATGAATAAAAAAGCAAACTACGTGACCTCAGAATGTTTAATCAAATTTCTAAGTAGGTCTACTTAATCATGGTTAGTCGAGAGTTTATCACTGAAAAACATCCAATTAATTTGAATAAAAATGCAGTTTGTTTCCAAGCACTAATAAATCATTTTCATTTTAGAAAAAAAACAAAAACAACTAAAAAACACACACAAGGGAAACACATCATAGACACTAACTAAATAGAACTGTTATTTATATATACAATATAGCGATATTAAAAATGCAACCAAAAGATGTGAAAGCAAATGTATTTAAAGGATCCTCCACTGTTTTATAAATGTGTCCTAAAACCTTTGAAACGTCTTTATTAGTAGATCTAATATATATTTTGTTGTAACACAACAAAATATACAAAACAACAACAAAAATACACAAAATGACAACAAAAAATAAATAAAATAACACAAATCCCTTTGACTATGAAAAAGAGCACGTGGGTTGGAAACTGATGGATGGATAACATAAATACACAAAACAACAACAAAAAAATATACAAAAATGACAGGAAACAATACAAAATCACACAGAGTTACTCACAAAATGACAACAAAATTATCCCAAAAACACACTGGACCTGTACTACAAAGCTAGATCATTATATCCTGGATTTATCTCCGTTAGCTTCACCTAACCAAACATTCTCTGTCAGATAGAGGCTGTCCTACGAATCTCGATATCAACTCGCTAAGTTTAGAGAGTTGATTTCAGCCTGGCTATGTGTGCGCTCTAGTGACAGAAGGGTAAAGTAGTCCAAGTTTTAAAAGTTAATAAAACAAATATGGTGCAAAATAATGTGTTTTGTTAGGTATAGATCTTCTAATAAGGTTTTAGGTCACATTTGTAAAAACAGTGGAGGATCCCTTTAACGCAGAGACAGCTGTGCTAACATTAGCACTAGCATACAAACGCCTTCAAATGATCAAATATTTTGGGTTTATTTCAAAGCTGCTGAAAATGCAATTTTTTTAAATCAGATGAAGACACAGCGTCACCTCATAGATCAATAAATCTAAATCATTGGCTTAAAAAACATGTAGAAGGTTGAAAATAAACACAGTGGGATGTGGAGTCCCGTAGACATATGCATAGAAGTGTTTTTACTTCATTCTAACTGGGATTTATTGTGTTTTCCACCATAAACAGTGACTTTCAACACATTTCTGGTGTTTTCACTGATAGTTGCAGTAAAACAATGGAAGATGTTTTTTTTTTGGGTTTACATGAAAATATCTGAATCCATCAGAAATGAAATATGAGGTGTATCTACGGTAGGTGATATCACTGGGAATACTGGGAAATACTACAACCAGAATGGAGTCAAACCAATCAGTGTCCTCCTCGTCTGGAAAAGAAACACAAGAAATCACAGGAAAAACACGTCTATACATCCGTCTACAGCAGGAGTTCTCAACCTTGGGGTCGAGACCCCATTTGGGGTCATGAGACACTGGGAGGGATTCACCAGATGCACCAAACTTACCATATTTTGACCTGTTTTCATCACTTTTTCTTGCCATATTTTTGCTACATTACTACCACTTCTTCATCTCCATCAGCACATGTTCCACTTTCAAGACATTTTCTGCACTTATAAACCCTTTCCACCACATTTCACCATATTTTATGATTATTTCTGCCAATTTAAACTCCACCCCCACCGCATTTTTGCCACTTTTAAGCCAATATCGTCACTTTGAAACCTTTTTTTTTAACCTCCTTTTCTGTCTGTTTTTATCCTCTCTAATTTACAACTTTTAACCAATATCTGTGGTTTTTAAAATCTCATTTCACCACCTTTTCCACCATTTTTTGGTTAAATATAACCCATTTTATTTCTGATTAAAATAAGGATTCTATACAATGGCCCAAATAATAATAAACATTACTGGATAACAGTGGATATTATTCAGATGAATAAATAAATATGTTTATCACAGATTCATAGAACAATGGACCATCATTTTACTGACTTTATGGATGGACCCCAAAAATCTCTCCCCTTTATTCCCCCTTATAGATGGTCCTGTCTCCACATGACTGTTCTTCAATGTTCATGTCTGTGTTCAACCACCTTCAGCTACAGTGGGGGTCCCTGCTCTCTGGACCCTTTATTTTGGGGGTCACGGCCAGAAAAGGTTGAGAACCTTTGGTTTACGGGACTCTAAATCCCACAATGCAATGCACCAAACATTACCAACAATGTCAATAATTATTGTATTTATAGTTTTTTTAGGCCTACACTGTCTTTATCTGATGAACAAATGCATTTATTATGATTAACTTTGTATTTACAACAATGCAAATTTCTGTTTTCACAAAAGACTTATTTCTGTGCTAAGTCGACAGTGAAATAGTCTGGAGTGTGTGTGTGTGTGTGTGTGTGTGTGTGTGTGTGTGTGTGTGTGTGTGTGTGTGTGTGCTTTCATTGTAAAGCAGAAGAAAAAAGCAGGAAGTACTAGTTCTGATCAAGCAATTGTTATATGTACAGATAATAGCAGCAGAAAGGGCAACGTGTGTGTGTGTGTGTGTTTGTCAACAGTGATGGACGTGACACACTGATATACGTACGTACACATTTAACCACTGAAAATGAATGCGTTGCCGCATGAACCAGCTTGTCTGTCTCCCATTACACATGACAGGCCACAGCTAATAGATAATACATGAGAGGGAGATTAGAAAAGTGGGGAAAAGATGGATCCAGTGGGGAGTGGTATTAAAATCCTGCACAAAATGTCACACGCACGCACACACACACACACACACACACACACACACACGCACACAAGAGAAGTGAAGAAAAAAAAGCAATAAAAGTGTGATGAAGAGATAGAGGAGGGGGAGGGGGAGACCTGAGGGTTGACACGCCCGTTTACCTCCAACACACAATAAGAAACAAACAAGGAAATACACACGCACACACATGTGAAAAGGAAATACACACACTGAACAAGTACACACACTTAGCCCTGTCAGAGTTTGCCTACACACACGTTCTCCCAGAATGATTAATGTCTCTTTGCTCCACACGCTGACCTGCAGGGCACAACGTGTGTGTGTGTGTGTGTGTGTGTGTGTGTGTGTGTGGATGTTACAGGACAGAGATAGTGCATGTTTATTCTCCCTTTGGGATGTGTGTTTTCAGTGCGTCCTTCAACACGTTCCTTTATGGACAGATGTAAACAACACATTGGCCATGTTTACATGGGAGCTTTCATTTCTTTTTAAACTGACCTGGTAAACAATAACCCTAACTTTTCCTAATGCTAATTTAATTCCAAATTAAATTTAAATCTGAATTCGGTGTCTGGTTTATTCCCATTTTAATTCTAAATTAAATAAATCCTCCATCTTGCAAACGCTTAATTCTGCTTTAAGTTAATTCGACTTGCCGCAATCACATGCGGTGATGACATAATCCAAGATGGCCGCCCGGACTCCAGCAGAGACTTTTTATTTAATAAGATTTTATTTAAAAGACATGAATATAATGAAAAGAATTTCTAGGTGCAGCCAGGGACCGGAGAGAACCCGATTTGGGAACCTCAGGATTTCATCTCTGCTGTTTGCAGATGTTGTTCTGTTGGCTTCATCAAATCAGGACCTTCAGCGTGCACTGGGGCGGTTTGCAGCCGAGTGTGAAGCGGCCCGGATGAGGATCAGCACCTCCAAATCTGAGGCCATGGTTCTCCACCAGAAAAAAGTAGGCTTCCCCTCTCTGGGTCGGTGGAGAGTCCTTGCCTCAAGTGGAGGAGTTCAAGTATCTCGGGGTCTTGTTCACGAGTGAGGGTAGGATGGAGCGTGAGATCGATAGACGGATCGGTGCGGCCTCAGCAGTGATGCGGTCGCTGTATTGGACCGTTGTGGTGAAGAGGGAGCTGAGTCGGGGGGCAAAGCTCTCAATTTACCAATCATTCTACGTTCCTATCCTCACCGATGGTCATGAGACTTAGGTAATGACCGAAAGGACAAGATCGCGGATACAGGCGGCCGAAATGAGTTTCCTTTGCAGGGTGGCTGGGCGCACCCTTCGTGAAAGTGTGAGACGCTCAGTCACTCGGGAGGAGCTCGGAGTAGAGTCGCTGCTTCTTCACGTCAAAAGGAACCAGCTGAGGTGGCTCAGGCATCTGTATCGGATGCCTCCTGTTCGCCTTCCTCGGGAGGTGTTTCAGGCATGTCCTATTGGGAAGAGGCCTCGTGGAAGGCCCAGGACACGCTGGAGGGACTATGTCTCTGAGCTGGCCTGGTGTCGCCTCGGGGTCCCCCCAGAACGGCTGGATCGGGAGGTCTGGGCATCTCTGCTGAGACTGCTGCCTCCGTGACCTGGCCCCGAATGAAAAGAATGGATGGACAGAAACAGACCTGTAGCCAGTGTAAAAAGCATGAGCACAATTATTATGAGTCTACTTTGAGAATCACTCACATAATATTCCGTACTCAATAAAACGGGTTCAGAGAGGCACCAAGTAGGCACACGTACACGTTTGTTTTCAACTATTGGCTTAAAAAAAAAAGAGAACATGTTATACTACGATGGATGTTGCAGTTTATACAGTTTACCCCTGGAACCCACGTGCACACACACACACACACACACACACACACACACACACACACACACACACACACACTACACAGTACTTCAACAATGCTTTTAGAACATGTTTTTAAGTGTTATAAACGGGTTTTTCACAGGTGTCTGTTGACACTATAACAGGGGTTCTCAACTGGTCTCACACTGGGACCCACATTTTGCCACGGTCATTACATCACGACCCACTTTTTTTTTCTTTAGGATTCTACCAACCAAAGTTAGTTTTTCCAAAATAGCTGTTGAAAACACATACATAATCTTTTTTTAAACATAAATCTATATATTTGCTTATGCAACATGTAATCCACAGCATGCCTTTCAAAATAAAAGTTTATTTAAAAGACAAGTCCAATGTGAGATACCTTAAGTATTTATTTATGTTTGACCAGCTGTTCGTGACCCACCAGTTGAGAATCACTGCTCTATAACAGTGTTTCCCTACCTTTTCTGTCTCATGTACCCCCCAAGGCCTCTCTTCAGATTAGGAGAACCACCTTTCTTGTTTTATTTACATGTTGACCTCTGAAATCTCCTACATCTTGAAAATGTCAACCTGTACGTTGAACGCACACAAAATATCCATTTTGTGCATTACAATGATTGCATATCAAAGAATATGATTACCTCAATTTGTAGTGCATGTGCATAACATGTTAGTAACAATTTAGTATGATATCATGGCCACAATATTGTTTATTCCATTAATGCCGTTTATTGTCAACGGGTGGAAAAGATGTTGAATGATCACGTACAGTGTCTGAAATAGGCTTAAAATGACTCAGCATGTTGGAAATAGATTCATTAATGTGTTTACCCCTCTGGGTACACGTACCTCTGGTTGGGAACCACTGCTCTATGAGGTTAGAGAAAGGCAGTAGGAGGAAGTAAACAGTTAAATGTGCTGAGGACGTTGGCGATTGTCCGTTTTTCGTCTTTGTGGTGAACTGGTACGTCGTCCATCTTCTTCATCAGGAATTCCCAAGCCACAGTAAATTCAGGGTCAACCATGTCCTTTCCAGCCAATGTGAGTAGAGGGGTTAGCTTTGATGGATCTAGAAAATGATCCTCAACCTCTGGGTTCAGAGCAGCAGGTGGTCCAATGAGCAGCGCTGCACTCTCCAAAACACGCATCCATCTCAACTTGCACCGCATTAATAACACTGTCTATTTCACCTTGTGGCCGCACAAAGCCTTTTTCTGTATACAGTTTGAGGTAACGTGCACTAGCATCACTACTGTGTACGGGTTTATTATTTCAGCTTGTATTAGTCTGTTAGGTGAAACAAACACCAGTAGTAGATCATTTCAAACACACGCGCTAAATAAATTGACATCACTTCCTTTTCGACTCTGCTGTTGTTGTAGATTTACATTAATAAGATAAAGATCACACACAGACACTATTGTTTCTTTATATTTTTAATGATATTAATAGTAAATGCAAACTATTATCCTATAAAAATGCAAAAATTGGGCACAATGCTTGTGCTGGGTGGGCCGGGCCCCCATGATCCGCCCATAGCGATGGGCCTGGCTGGAAGCATAAACATGCAGACATTCACACGGACGTCGGCAAACAGAACTGGTTTCATCAGGACATGAAGCACCAAAGCGTCACTATTGATTATTAAGCTGTAAACTCACTGATTGTGAACCACAATCACCTGCTGTTGTGCACGTTTAACAGACCACAGGTGGAAAGGACACGCCTCTTTTATCTAGGATGTTTTGGTAACTTTTGCATTTTGTCAGTGAACCTCACCATTGGTCCTCATTTATTAACTGTTCGCACGTTCAAATCTTAGCGTACGATGTGCGTTCAACCAAATTAAAACAAGCTTTGGTATTCATCAATAGTGACGTGATCGTACGCTACGATCAGATCTCACGTCAGGTCTGAGCTCGTATAGATAAACTGAGTGGATTTGTAGAGCAGTAAAAAAATCAGACTGAATCTCAAAATAAAATATTAAACAAGCCTCAGTTGTCATTTAAACATAAACAGACACACATTCAGAACTAATTATAACACATTATTAAAACTATATAAACAAACAACCCGATATGTAACAAGAAGCGAATTATTAAAAAATGTAAACCCAAAATGTCATAACTTGTCAGTAATGTAACAATATGCTGAACCCAAAACATAAAACGTATATAAACTTTATATGTATATTGATACTGTATGAAGGTAAGAAAAATGAAGTTACCAAAAATGTCAAGGTTCTCCAAAAAAGAAAAAAAAAACTGGTGTCCCAGGTATGTGGGAGCATGTATGCTGCAGGGGGCGCCAGTTCTAACTCTGTGGTTTGGTAATAGACAATGAAGCAGAGAAGAAGAGCTCTCCTAAGGGACCTTTACTCTCCCTTAAACAGACACACTCTGGTGGCTGAAGTTAGAGAGTCAATCACAGACTGTTGAAGGACCCCCACCCAAAGCTACTAAATGTTGTTATATTAACTGAAAAATCTACTAAATGATCTACAAAAACTGTTAAATGATGTGAAAATCACGTTAAATGTTTCACTCCACTAGAAAACAATGGGATGTTTACAGACAGTGGGGCCGTGTGACATCATCAATCACGTGATTTCAAGATGGAGGAACACAGACTCTATAACTGTAAAGTAGTCCTATTTTTAAAAGGCAATTAAACAAATATTTTGCTTACAATTCTTACCCATTGCTTGAACACTATAGACACATGCTTAAACCACAGTAACATAACTTGAAGTTGTTGTTAATATACCTTAAACACTGTGTAACTATACCTTAAACAATGTGTAACTATACCTTAAACAATGTGTAACTATACCTTAAACAATGTGTAACTATACCTTAAACAATGTGTAACTATACCTTAAACAATGTGTAACTATACCTTAAACAATGTGTAACTATACCTTAAACAATGTGTAACTATACCTTAAACAATGTGTAACTATACCTTAAACAATGTGTAACTACGCCTTAAACAATGTGTAACTACGCCTTAAACAATGTGTAACTACACCTTAAACAATGTGTAACTACACCTTAAACAATGTGTAACTATGCCTTAAACAATGTGTAACTATACCTTAAACAATGTGTAACTATACCTTAAACAATGTGTAACTATACCTTAAACAATGTGTAACTATACCTTAAACAATGTGTAACTATGCCTTAAACAATGTGTAACTATACCTTAAACAATGTGTAACTATGCCTTAAACAATGTGTAACTATACCTTAAACAATGTGTAACTATACCTTAAACAATGTGTAACTATACCTTAAACAATGTGTAACTATACCTTAAACAATGTGTAACTATGCCTTAAACAATGTGTAACTATACCTTAAACAATGTGTAACTATACCTTAAACAATGTGTAACTATACCTTAAACAATGTGTAACTATACCTTAAACAATGTGTAACTATACCTTAAACAATGTGTAACTATACCTTAAACAATGTGTAACTATGCCTTAAACAATGTGTAACTATACCTTAAACAATGTGTAACTATGCCTTAAACAATGTGTAACTATACCTTAAACAATGTGTAACTATACCTTAAACAATGTGTAACTATACCTTAAACAATGTGTAACTATGCCTTAAACAATGTGTAACTATACCTTAAACAATGTATAACTATGCCTTAAACAATGTGTAACTATACCTTAAACAATGTGTAACTATGCCTTAAACAATGTGTAACTATACCTTAAACAATGTGTAACTATACCTTAAACAATGTGTAACTATGCCTTAAACAATGTGTAACTATACCTTAAACAATGTGTAACTATACCTTAAACAAAAGCTCTGCTCTGCCCTTTAGTTGCATTTCTGTAACACACTATTTCATACATAAGACACAGGAAATATCAGAGAATCATTGTGAAAACACATCTATTCAAAACACACACTGGGTAAATGAAAATACTTAGTGACAAAACTGATTAATAATCATCAGCTACAAAAAGGCCTCAGTTTATGTTGAGAACTTTACAAGTATGGAGGCAGTGAGAGGTAGAGGTAGATAAAGAGATAGAAAAGAGGACGTGGTTGAAGGTCATTCAAGGACAAATATTTCAGAAGACATCAGAGCAACTTTGGTGGACCATGTGATAAACCATTGTGTGACTATGAGGGAAAATGTTCACATCTCTAGATGTACTTTGTCCTACAGGATGGACCAGAACAGCCCTGGTCTGGGATAATGTTGGTTTCCATCAGGCTGTTCCAGCAATGGATAGAAACTGTGATAATGTGTTTAGTTAGACATAGATCTACTAATAATATATACACAAAACCAGTGGAGGATCCCTTAAATACATGAAACTAAGCTGGAACAGAAAGAACAAGAAGATACAACGCAGACATTGGTAATTGTCACATTTATTGTTTTTGCTGATAAATAAAACCCAGAACTTGGCGTGGGTCGAGTGTGTGTGAAAACAGATGCTGATGGACTGTAGTAATAAAGAGAAGAGGCTAAAGTGGACCATCAAACAGCAGATGCAGAGATTGCTCCTCATTCTCTGAGGCCAATAACTGGACAGTGAAAGATCCTGCAAACATCAAAATGATCTCCATGGATACTAATGCTATCGCGTGCTAAAAAATGTCCAGAACAGAACACAAAGCTTTTACTGTCATTGCTAATACACTAAGTACAAATAAATTCTATTCCCAGTTGAATGAAACAAGAAACAGACTTTGTCAAAAGACAGAATGAAAAAAATGAAACATGATATGGAGCATGGGCGTCGCCAGAGCCCTTTTACTGGGACACGTGACCTCTTGGAATTTTATTTTGTAGTATTGTTTAAACATCTTTACTTATTCAGTGTATAATTTGTATGACTTGAAGTTTTATACATAAAGGCTGACATTACAATGTTATTATTATTATGGCATGACAGATGTCATTAGCATGAATGAGGTGTCATGAAGGCTGTCATTAAGCGTCATTTGTTACCCTAACACTTTGTTACCCTTACCCCTAACTAAATCGGGGCTTTCGGGCTTTCGCTTTTAATTGGCCATGTAATGTTGTTACATACATGGAATTCGTCCTCTGCATTTAACCCATCCCTGAGGAGCAGTGGGCAGCCATTTTTGCAGCGCCTGGGGAACAGTTCAGGGTTAAGGGACTTGCTCAACATCCCACAGTGATGGCCCAGGTGAGGCTTGAACCGGCAACCCTCCGATGTTGTAGATGAACCAATGTCATCCATGAATGGAATTATGATTCAAATCCAATGAAGTAAAACCCCTCATTTAAACCCAGCCTTCTGGTTTTCTACAGATATCAGTACATCATCTTTATGAGGTTTTGAAATTCTGGAAAATGAATGATCCATACAAAGCCGACGTGATATTAGTGTTTTTATCCCTCCCAGTGTGAGTGCTGTGGAAACGCTGCATGTTTTACAGTAAATCAATGACCTGGGAGCTCATAACTTTAATGCATGGTGTCTGCGTCTGTATTCATATCCTCAGGCTAAAGAACAATATCATAATCATTGATTAGCTCAATAATTAGTATTCCTCTGCTATAACCTGGATGGGTAAATACACACTAATGCATCATTTATTATAGAGAGAGGACAAATGATGAGTGATTCTGACAATATGTTATAATGGAGCCTCAGTGTCACACAGATGTGTGTGACATGACAGATGATTGGATGTCAGGTTCATTGGAACCATGTCAGGAAACAGAATTAATGGACTTTATTGTCTGATGTTGATGATGTATGTTGAAATGGGGATTTGGAGCGAATACACTTTCAAATCACAATGTATTCATTTTAATGAATATGAAGAAAGAATCATTATAAATCAGTTATGGACCATGTGGCTTTAATTTAGTGGCCCTCAAAGTAAATGCTCTAATTGACTCACAAAATGACAGAAAAATACACAAAATAACAGCAAAAATACACAAATGTGCTCCAAAAACACACTACAATTATACAAAAAATATCTGTGAAAATATATACAAAACTACAATACAAATACACATAAATGAAATACACATAAATGACTCAAAAAATACAAAATGCAACAAAAATACACAGAATTAGAAAAGCACTCGGAGAGCGCAGACCTTAACCAAGCAGCTGAAGCTCAGCCAACACACTGCGGTCATGGAAACATGTGGAGCTTTGTGTTACCACGACTACCTGTCAACATTGAGCTGACTGCAAGAACATATGACATCATCACAAGTACCACAGTGTGGATGGGAAAAAGAATGGGATATATATATATATATATATATTTTTTTGGTAGCCATAACATCACCTAAATGTAATCACCTGTTCCTTGTCCCATTTATCAATTTTCCCACACAGAGCTTCTGTGCTTCGCCCTTGGCGGAGGTAATAGAAGAAAATAGTATCACACATAAAAGTGTTTGCAGACGCCAATAAACTGAAGAAGAAGAAGAGGTTCTGAGCTGCTCATTGCTGTGAAACAGTGCTGAGTTTGTCCAGACTTAACAACAATGTCCCTCAGTTTCTTCCCCTACGGTTTCAGACTGAGGAGCCTCTGCAGACTCCAGCGAATTCAGGCTCACATGATGTCGAGTCAAGTGGAATCTGGTGTGCTCCTGGAGAAAGTGGGCAGAGTTGGTGTCATCACCATGAACAGACCCAAAGTTCTCAACGCACTCAACTTGACCATGATCCGGCAAATCTACCCACAGTTAAAGAAGTGGGAAGGTGATAGTGAGACGGACATGGTGATCATTTAAGGGACAGGAGCGAAAGCCTTCTGTGCTGGAGGAGACATCAGAGCGATAGCAGACACAGGGAAAGCTGGTAGCTCGCTGTCTGAAATCTTCTTTCGTGAGGAGTACATTCTGAACAATGCCATAGGAACATGTCGGAAACCATATATAGCTATTATTGATGGCATCACAATGGGAGGGTGCGTTGGTCTTTCAGTGCACGGGCGGTTTCGAGTGGCCACTGAAAAGACAATGTTTGCCATGCCAGAGACTGCAATAGGGCTTTTCCCTGATGCGGGAGGTGGTCATTTTCTGCCAAGGCTCCAGGGAAAGCTGGGCTTATTTCTTGCCTTAACTGGCTTCAGACTGAAAGGACGTGATGTGATGAGAGCTGGAGTGGCCACACATTTTGTTGAGTCTAAGAAGGTCCTTGAGATGGAGAAAGAGCTAGTGGACCTGAAGTCTCCCTCCACTGAAAACATTTCCAAACTATTGGATTCCTACCAGGACCAGAGCCAGCTGGACGCAGAGAAGCCTTTTGTCTTAGAGAATCACATTTCAGATATTGACAGGCTGTTCAGCTCCAGCAGTGTGGAGGGAATCGTACATAACCTGAGGGCGGACAGTTCTGAGTTTGCCAACAAACAGCTTCAGACCTTGTCCAAAATGTCTTCGACATCGTTGAAAATCACCCACAAGCAGCTGCAGTACGGAGCCTCCCTGAGCCTACAGGATGTGTTGGTGATGGAGTATCGACTGAGCCAAGCCTGCATGAGGGGCTGTGATTTCTACGAAGGCGTGCGAGCAGTGCTGGTCGACAAAGACCAGAACCCTAAGTGGAACCCCTCATCTCTGGAAGAGGTGTCCGACCAGAGCGTGGAGAAATGCTTTTCCTCACTGGGGCAGAAGGACCTGATCCTCTGATTTTTCATTTTAAAGATACATCATTGCATCAGGCTCTAATGCTATTGGTTTAAAGCTATGATGGCATTAGAAGCTGCAGCACAGGTGGGAGGCAGGGGTCCTGAGTGTCAGAGGTAAACATCCTGATATAAACGGCTCTGCAGTGGGAGTGGAGTGTTTTCTCTCTGCTTTGGACTAACAGCAGGAGAAAAGGCCTCACACCTCTGTACCTTGTCCTGTTCATGTTTGTTAAAGGGACGTCATCAAGACGTCCCTCAGACAACTACTTAATCCCTTCATCATAAAACCTGTTCCTTAGTTTTTAACTGTTTCCATAACCGTTCAGACAGAAACATGACAGCAGATTTCTGTTTATCACTGTTTGATGTATTCACATTATTGGATATTACTAATATAAAACTTTGCAGGTCTGAGAAATGTGGTGTCAGAAGACAAACAAGCTAAGGACCCCCTCGTACGAAGATAGGATATAAAAGTCATAAATCTATGATTAATATTCCCAAATTGATTATTAACAAGTTGTTTATCAGGCACTGATTTTTGTGTGAGAGTGAACGTGAGGCGCTGCATGTGTCTTGTTGGCCCTCTCGTTGTGAGCTCTGGTAAGCAAGGCCTAGTCTATGTAGCTAATAAGCTAATCCTCCATGTTAGCTTGTTGAAGACAGTTGACCACACAATACCTTGTTTAGATACTTTCCTTAAAACCAATCGGAGTTATAGCACTGATGCCTGATGTTTAACATTACTATGGAACGGACTGTATCACTGTAATTTAGTTGGAATGTCCTAAAAAAGATCGCTAATAGCCGTTAGCCTCAATGCTAACGGCTATCGTTGCCCATGCTATTTAATATGAGTGCTAATGCTGCAGCTATTCCAGCTAGATAATTTAGCAGCACAGTAGTGATAGTGATTCTTCTTGCTTCTCTCAACGAGGACAGTCGCACTCTCTGTTTCTCCCTCCCTTCCTTTCTTATCTCTCTCCCAGCTGCTGCTTTGTCTGGTCTTGTGAGCCTAACAAGAGCCTCTCTCTGTAACTCATCCAAAACCGGAATAATGGAATTAATTAGTTGGTCTCTCAGTGCTATCGATCAGATTTTTTCGACGAAAAGAACCGGGGGTGGTGAACCCGCATGTCCAAGCGGGACGTTTGCGGCTGGATACACCCTTGACCCTTGGAACAAGTGGCGAGTTGTGTGTCTGTCCATCCTTTCCGTGGAAGACGTGGAGGACATCTACATAATTGGAATAATGATAGTAGGCATGCTGCTGATCGGAGCTGGTGGCTTCCTAATCTATCGAAAAGTCCGTACTACGCTGGCGACTGTTTTGGAAAAGCTGCCAGTGATTTCTGAAGGATGTAGCAGGGCTCTGAACACTCAGACTCATGTGTTGATCGATATCAAAAGCAAGAGCTTTTGGATCGTCTACGCGTTATGGATAACAACTGGGAGAAGTTGGAGACCCGGCTTGGAAGTGGAAACTAGGCCACTCATTGGATTACAGCAGAGAGACCCAGGACAGAAGGCTATTGGAAATTGACATAGCCTGTATCAAATCACATTGCTTATCTCCCTTTCGGCTCCCCAGCTAGCCAAGGCTAAAGCCAAGGCTGTCTCATCTCTTATCACCAGGAAGTTTCTGCAGACGGCGGCTCTTACCCCCACTCCCTCCCCCCGCTCCTTCCCTACATTCCCACCTGGAACTGTTGATGCTGAACTTTTCCACCCGTCATCTGGTTGTCAGTAATGCAGCTACAGGTCTTCAACTTCAAATGCCTCGTCGGCCATCTTTCCCCACCTCCCATTCGCAGCTGCATGGAGGCGTAGTTGCAGCGCCCATTGGCAGCACGCCCATGTCCCCAAACAGCTGGAATCCTGCTGTTCTTCCCACCTGACCCCCTCCCCCAGCCAACCTCCCACCCAACCCTTCCCACATGCCTTGTCTCGAGTTGTTTGACTGTGTCATGCTTACATTTATGTTTGCCGAGGCGGTTTTTTTTCCTGGTTTCACACTGCTTTCTCTGTTTAGGGAAATCAGTTTCAAACTGGCAGTTTTTTTCCCCTCACCCCTCCTTTTTCACCTAAATATGTGGGCGCCGCAAATGGCTGCTCCGGTGTGTTGATGTGTCTTCTTTCACTGCAACTACCAAGTCAAATTCCTCGTATTGTTCTAAACTGTACCTGGTCAATAAAGCTGATTCTGATTCTGATAGTGTGGTGCAGCATTAGGTGCATTATACCCATTTATGTTGTATTTAAATCATTTTGTTAAATGAGTATTCGTTCACTGATGATTGATACAGATGCAGTTTGATTTATTTCATTTTCATTGTTAAAATGCCTATATTGAATGAAGAGTTAATATTTAATATGTTTTAACAGGGCAATTAGATTAAAATATGTACATTTAAAAAAGGAATGAGTTCTATGAAAAAAGCTTTTTAAAAGATAAATGGTATTTAAAAGAAGGTTTAGAAGATAAATTGTTTAAAAAAGGAACAAATTAATTTTTTATTTAAACTGGAAATTGCCATTAGGGAATTTGGGATGAATCATTTGTCATAACACTAAAATACTTTTGTTGTGATGCATGTCAGTCTATTTCCCAAGGATTGGAGTACTTGATAACCTGAATAATTGGTTATATGTGAATAGATACTTTGAGTGATGGATATAAGTGATGAGGTCTGATGATGAATTGATAGAGAAGATAGTAATGTATTCTTTCTGCACTATATGTGTAGATTGGTTTTATTTGGACTAGGATTGGATCATTCAGAACTAGAATCTGAACCCGAGAGCCAACGCCAGAGACGATAGACTGTGGACAGACCGGAATCACAGTGTGGCCAACTGTGGGGCCGCCCTCAGAGGACATCAGGATCATCGACTCAATCCGCTTATTCAGGAACAGATAAGAACCAACACAATAAAACTACCTGGGTAGTGTTAAATAGGGTGCACCCAACAATTCAAGAACATCATCTATTTTTCCATAAAGGAGAAGTAAATTCAAGGGAACCAACTTGGATCTCCTCTTAAGGAGGATTTCACAAAGGACACTTTTATTTGAACTCTGTTTATTTAATTCATTTTATATTTTGGTACCTTCGAGGAGCTCTATTTTGTACGCTTATATTTTTATTTTGGTCCATTCATATGCATTGCCTAATGGTTGTGATGAGGCAATAAAGGTTGTCATTGTTCAACTTCACGTCCACTCTTTCCTTGTGAGTGAATCAGGAAATTAAAGATATCCATGCCCAAACCTAGTTGAATGTTAGCGTTGTTGACCTTAGCTGTTATCAAGTTGGTAAAGCTAGGGGGGGCACTACATGTGCATGGCGAAAGCTCGGAAGTGCCAACAGCTGAGGTTTATGTTGAGGTAAATAACCAGCCCTACCTTATGAAAGTAGGCATAATGCCACATTTGCCTTACCCTGTATTATTAGGAACAGATTTTCCTGTACTCTTAAAATTGATCCACAGTCACCGAAATAAATTGTGTGGAGTTGTCACTAGAGCAAAAGTCAGAGAAATGGCAGTAACACACGTTTTGGAACTGGGAGAAAATAATCCTGTAGACAAAGCAGTAGTGGAACCAAGTGTGTCTTTTCCATCTTCACCAGCAACAGCACAGTTAATATCAACCCCATTAGATGTGAAGGGTCCACTGTTCGATGTAGGTTCTCTTGAGAGACCAATTATTGACTCACAAAGTCAGCAGTCCATTCAAGCAACTACGCCTACCAGCACATTACAGATTATGCCTTTTTTTGATGACCAGATAGAGGCTGTGTCAGGAAACACACAGGAGGAACGGTTGGAGGCACGCAGGGAGCATGTATCAGAGTGGTTAGAACATTCAGCAGAACAGCCAGATCAGGAAATTGGGGTACCAGAACTGGCTCAGGAAGAAGGCTCCTTTACCTCTATCCTCAGCCTTCAACAAAAAAAATGACCCTACTTTACAAAAGGTACAACTAACTCACTTTCTGATATTTTTATTGTTGAGAGAGGTTTATTGTACAGGGAGTCAGAGTATGGGAAACAATTTATACTTCCTGAGGCTTCCCGTGGAGAGGTGCTGACAGTGGGTCATACTGTCCCATGGGCTGGTCATTTGGGTTTCATGAAGACTTTTATGCGTATCAGTAAGAAGTTTTACTGGCCAGGCATGTACACTCAGATTCAGAAGTACTGTAAAACATGCCCAGAATGCCAGCTTACTGCAGCTAAACACATAGCTCCTGTCCCTCTCGTGCCACTTCCTGTTATTTCTACCCCTTTTCAACGAATTGGAATAGATGTTATTGGTCCGGTAGAAAGGAGTCAGTCAGGGAACAAGTTTATCTTGGTTATTTGTGACTATGCAAGCAGGTATCCTGAAGCCTACCCCCTTAGAGAAGTGACCGCAAAACAGGTAGCCATTGTTATGCTTACATTTTTCAGTCAAGTTGGTATTCCTAGGGAGGTGCTAACTGATCAAGGTCCAAATTTCATGAGCCACACACTATCACAGGTTTATCATTTGTTGGGCATTAAAAGGATAAGAACCACCCCTTGCCACCCTCAGACTGATGGGCTAGTTGAGCGGTTCAACAAGACTTTAATCAGTATGCTGAAGAAGTTTGTGTCTGAAACAGAAAAAGATTGGGACAAGTGGCTGCCATTTTTACTTTTTGCATACCGTGAAGTTCCGCAGAGTTCTACTGGCTTTTCACCCTTTGAGCTGATTTATGCCCATCAGGTCAGAGGTCCACTGGCTGTGCTTCGGGAGATGTGGGAGGACTCAGACCCACCAGAGACTGTGAACGTCATATCCTTTGTCCTAAAGATGAGAGATCATCTCATGAAAACCACCTCTATGGCTCGTGAGAACCTGCTGAAATTTTAATCAAGGCAAAAATATTGGTATGACCAATCTGCGAGAAGGCGGAGCCTTCTACCTGCTGCTTCTACCTACGTCGGAACACAAGCTGCGGGCAAAGTGATTTGGCCCGTATGAAGTTAAGCGCAAGATGGGGAATGTAACCTATGAGATCTGCATGCCAGAGCGGAGGCAACCACTTCAGACATTCCACATTAATATGCTGAAGAAATGGCATCCCCGCCCTGCAATAAAGGTAACTCCGCCGCATTCCCTTTTTGTTCGGGCAGTTAAGGAAAAAAATGACTTGGTGTAACAGTATTTGCCAACAGATGAGGAGGGGAAGTGTCTTGCTTTAACCTATCTGTCTGAAGAGAGAAAGATGGAGCTACTTCAGATCTTGCGTCTCCACCTGTTTGTGCAAACACCCGGAAGAACCGATATGATCACTCATCACATTTCTTTGAAGGATCCAACTCCTGTGCGGCAACCAGTATACCGAGTTCCAGAGTGGCTGTTGCCTGTCCTGAAGGAGGAACTGGACATAATGATGGAGTTAGGAGTGATTGAACTTTCAAACAGTGAGTGGAGCAGTCCTATAATCCTTGTTCCAAAGAAAGACGGGACCTTAAGATTCTGCCTGGACTTCAGAAAAATCAACGGCGTGAGTAAATTTGACTTGTACCCCATGCCTAGAGTTGATGATTTGGTGGAAAGATTAGGCAGTGCAAACTTCATCAGTACATTGGACTTGTGTAAGAGATACTGGCAAATCCCACTCACAGATGAGAGCAAGAAAGTGACAGCTTTTCGAACCCCTTTCGGGCACTTCCAATTCACAGTGCTCCCTTTTGGCCTCCATGGAGCCCCGGCCACGTTTCAGAAAATGATGGACCGGCTGTTGAGGGGCACAGAATCCAATGCTGCAGCATACTTAGACGATGTGGTCATTTACAGCTCCAGCTGGGAGGAACATCTGTTACATCTGGAGGATGTGTTCAGGAGAATTAAAGAAGCAGGGCTTACCATCCGTGCAGATAAGTGTGAGATTGCCAAGCAAGAAACCAAGTATCTGGGGTATGTACTGGGCAGGGGAGTTATTCGTCCCCAAGTTGGCAAATTGGATACCATTATGTCAGCAGAAAGACCAAGGACTAAAAAAACAGGTCAAGTCATTTTTAGGCCTGGTAGGTTGGTACAGGCGATTTATGCCTGGCTTCTCTACTCTTTCAACTTCCTTTACCCACCTTACAAAAAAAGACAAACCCAATAAGGTGAAGTGGACAAGGGAGTGTGAAGAGTCCTTTCAGGCCCTGAAGAGTATGCTGTGCAAAGAACCAGTACTGAAAAGCCCAAACTTTCAACATTTCACTCTGCAGACAGATGCTTCCGAGGTGGGTGTTGGAGCAGCCCTGCTACAGGGAGAACCAGGTAGTCTCCTGCCTGTGTTGTATATCAGCAGAAAGCTCAACAAACACGAAGTAAGGTATTATTTCTATTATTTTTAACATCATGCCGGCAGATAGAATGGTGTTCTTTTTAATGAGTTGAGTCTGTGTTGCCATCTTACTTTTTGAACCGTCTCTTCCCTGTCAATGAGTGCAAAGTGGCACTTAGCATCAGCAACATAACTGCTAACCAGCTAAACTAGCAGGTGTTTTAATTACAGTACATGGTGCGCAGAACTCAGGTGATAAACTCTACTACACTTAAAAACAACAGACATTGTGTAGTTTAGAGAGTTTTACTGGGACAGTGACAATGTGTTATCTGTGCACTTAATCAATCAATCAATCTTTTATTTGTATAGCGCCAAATCATAACCAATGGTATCTCAAGACACTTTACAGTAGAGCAGTCTTAAGGACGGACTCTTCATTTTATGGATACACACATATGCATATATACGTATATACACATACATATGTATCCCACACCCAACATGAATTCATCATGGCGGCAAGGAAAACCTTCTGTTAAGCAGCAGGAACCTTGTGTGGATCCCAGTCCTATGATGAACAGCCATCCACGTTATGCTGTGTTGGGTGTGTGCAGAGGAGAGGGTGAAGACAGAGTTGTTGAGACTCTGTAACTCCACACTGAGGATCCCACGGACCTGCAAGAGAAAAGCCAGAAGGAGTACAGGAGCAAACACACAAGGGAAGAAGCAGACATAGAGGGAGTGTTAGAGAGAGGAATGGGACCCTCTCCGGTCCCTCTCTAACCTAAATGACCTTTCTCTTAATGCCCTCTCCAACCTCTCTCCAACCGAGCATGCCAGATCCCCCCACCGGCAGTCTATGCCTATTGCATCTTAACTATGAGCTATGAGCTGGTTCCTAACTAAAAGCTTTACCAAAGAGGGATGTTTTGAGCCTAACCTTAAAGGTAGAGAGGGTGTCTGCCCCCCGAACCGTGGTTGGTAGATGGTTCCAGAGAAGTGGGGCCTGATAACTGAAAGCTCTTCCTCCTATACTACTTTTAGAGACAAATGGAACAACGAGTAGTCCAGCATTTTGAGAGCGTAGTGTTCTGGGGGGATTGTATGGCACTACAAGCTCCTTGAGATTGACTGGTGCCTGTCCATTTAGGGCTTTATAAGTGAGAAGAAGAATCTTGAATTCTATTCTATATTTTATGGGAAGCCAATGCAGAGAGGCTAATACAGGAGTAATGTGATCTCTTCTCCTAGTTTTAGTCAGTACACGTGCTGCAGCATTTTGAACCAGCTGAAGTGTCTTAAGCGACTTGCTCGGGCAGCCTGCTAAAAGAGAATTACAATAATCCAGTCGAGAGGTAACAAAAGCATGGACTAGCTTTTCGGCGTCGCCCTGAGACAGGATAGATCTGATTTTAGCAATGTTACGGAGATGAAAGAAGGCAGTTCTTGAAGTTTGTTTTATGTGAGAGTTGAAGGATAAATCCTGATCAAATAGAACCCCAAGGTTTCTAACAGTTGTGCTTCGTGCCAGAGTAATGCCATCTAGGGCAGTTAGGCTAGCATAGGTTTCTCTAAGGTGTCGTGGGCCCAGTACAATGACCTCAGTCTTGTCTGAGTTAAGAAGAAGAAAATTTTGGTCCATCCAGGCCCAAATGTCCTTTAGACAGGCCTCAAGTTTAGATAGCTGATTTGTCTCACCTGGCTTCATTGATACATACAGTTGGGTATCATCAGCATAGCAGTGAAAGTTAACAGAGTATTTTCTCATAACATTACCAAGGGGGATCATATAGATACAGAAGAGGATTGGACCTAGCACAGAGCCCTGAGGAACCCCGTAGCTTACTTTAGTGTACACAGAAGACCTATTATTCACGTGTACAAACTGGTACCTATCAGATAGGTAGGACTTAAACCAGTTTAGGGCAGTCCCTGTGATTCCAAGTAATTCCTCTAATCTCTCTAGTAGAATATAGTGATCTATAGTGTCAAAAGCTGCACTAAGATCTAATAAAACCAGCACTGAGAGTCGTCCTTCATCTGAAGCCCAGAGTAGATCATTAGTTACTTTAACTAAAGCAGTCTCTGTGCTGTGTTGAGCTCTAAAACCTGACTGGAAGTCCTCGAACAGGTTGTTGTTTTGAAGGAAGTCACAGAGCTGAGCCGCCACAACTTTTTCAAGAATCTTTGAAATAAAAGGAAGATTAGATATAGGCCTGTAGTTTGCTAAAGTGCTGGAATCAAGAGTAGGTTTTTTGAGAAGGGGTTTGATTACAGCTACTTTAAAGGACTGTGGCACGTAGCCTATTGATAGGGATATATTTATTGTCTCCAACAAAGATGGGCAGACTAGGGGAACAACTTCTTTAAACAGCTTAGTTGGGATCGGATCTGAAAGGCAGGTCGATGGTTTGGAGGATGAAATAATAGAGTTAAGTTCCTGAAGTCCTATATGTGTGAAACAGTTTAGGTTAGGCCTATTTACATTTAATGGTACAGCAGGCCCAGGTGAAGGCAGGGAGTGGCTAATTTTATCTCTAATCTTGTGAATTTTATGGTTAAAAAATGTCATAAAGTCCTCACAGCTGAGGGCTAGAGGAATCATGGGCTCAATAGAGCTCTGACTTTGTGTTAGCCTGGCTACAGTGCTGAAAAGGTACCTCGGATTATTTTTATTTTCTTCAATTAGTGAGGAATAGTATGTAGATCGACTATGTCGTAAGGCTGTCATGTATTTACTATGACTTTCTTGACTGAGTATTTGTGACTCCTCTGTTTTATTGGAGCGCCACATTCTCTCTAATTTACGGGTTGTTTGTTTGAGTGTGTGAGTTTCAGAGCTAAACCACGGAGCTTTTCTCTGACGTTTAATAGTTTTTTCCCTCAATGGGGCAATTGAGTCCAAGGTGGATTTTAGTAGACTAGCAGAGCTATCGACAAGCAGATCCAGTTGAGAGGGGTTATAATTAATATCATAGTTATTTATTGGATGGTGCACAGTTTAAGGCAGCAGGAATGGCCTCTTTAAATTTAGCCACAGCACTGTTGGACAGATTTCTACTCATAACTATTTTATTGCACAGTGCGAGATCCTCTAGGATAAGGTTAAAAGATATTAAAAAGTGATCTGATAGCAGAGGATTTTCAGGGTAGACTTTTAGTTCATTAATATCAAGGCCATATGTTAGAACAAGATCAAGAGTATGATTTAAACGATGAGTAGCTTCATTAATAGTTTGAAAAAAGCCAACGGAGTCTATTAGGGACATAAAGGCTGAGCTCAGGCTATCACTATCTTTGTCCACATGGATATTAAAATCTCCTACTATCAGTATTTTATCAGAACTGAGGACTAAGTTTGATATAAACTCAGAGAATTCTGATAGAAATTCAGAATAAGGGCCTGGAGGACGGTAAATTATCGCAAATAAGACTGGCTGGCAGGTTTTTGATTCGGTATGAGATAAATTTAGAACCAGGCTTTCAAAGGAAGTGTAACTGGCCTTTGGTTTAGGATAGATTAGGAGAGAGGAATGATAAATAGCTGCTACACCACCTCCACGGCCTATGTCTCGTGGCATATGAGTATTTAAATGACTGGGAGGAGTGGCTTCATTTAAACTAACATATTCATCTTGATACAGCCATGTTTCAGTTAAACAGAATAAATCAAAGTTATTTTCTGAGATAAGGTCATTTACTAGTAGAGATTTGGATCTCAGTGATCTAATATTTAATAGAGCACATCTAATGGTTTTATGTTTTGGTGTTTCTAGATTTGAGATTTAATTTTTTTTTCAGATTTTTATAATTGATAGCTCTTTTATTTGATTTTATGTTAAAATCATTGTGAAATTTGGGTCGAGGGACAGACACCGTCTCCATAAAATAATATTCACCACCATCACAACAGTTGTCACGGCGATGAACACAGCTATCATAATAGCAATGGGAGGGAAACTGTCCTAAGGTAAGCGCAGAGGGGCGTGGAGGACTCCGCCTCTGTAACATGGTCTCATTCATGAGATGTCATAACAGTGACTGTGCCATGTTTTCTGATAGTAGAGATGCTCCCTCCAAAGTAGGATGGATTCCATCTCTTCCTATCAGGTTTGGTTTTCCCCAGAAGGATCTCCAATTATCAATGAAGCCCACCTCGTTTTCTGGACACCACCTCGATAGCCAGCGGTTAAATGATGATATGCTATAGGCTATACATGTCATCACTGGTCAGATTTGGTAAGGGACCAGAGAAAATTACGGAGTCCGACATTGTTTTAGCATAAGCACAAACTGATTCAATGTTCACTTTGGTTGCTTCCGACTGGCGACGTCGGGAGTCATTAGTGCCGACATGGAGGACTATCCTATCAAACTTACGGTTACTCTTTGACAGCAACTTTAGATTTGATTCTATGTCGCCCGCTCTGGCCCCTGGGATGCACCTCACGATGCCCGCTGACTTCGCTAGCTTCACGTTTCTCACTATGGAGTCGCCAATTATCAGAGTTTGTTCCCCGGTGAGTGTGTTGTCCTCACGGAGGGGGGAGAACCTGTTTGAGACGTGAACATGGTGGTGTCCCGAGCGGCTTTTTGACCTTCGACTATGCTTACCACGGACAGTAACCCACTCATTGCTGGCCGGGGGGAGGCTAAGCTAGAGCTAGCACGGTCCGCACCGGCTAGGTCCTGCTTGCTAGCTTCGGTTTTGGTATCAGGGGTGCGGAACCGCTTCTCCAGATTGTTGATCCTCTCCTCCATATCTAACAGTACGCTACACTTTATGCAACTACCATTGTCCCTAAAGGAGGACGAGGAGTAACTAAACATCTGACACACCGGGCAGGAGAGCAGAGGAGAGGAGAGAGAAGCCATAGGTGCTAAATTTAAGCTAAGCTAAGAACAAAAGGAAGTTTAAAGGAGATTACACTGCCTATAAGAGGCGAGATTGCTTTTTACTTAACCTTCGTACGTTTAACTGTACGGTAAAAAATTAAAACAAGTGTTTTCAAGGCTAAAATATCAATGACAACAAGTTTGATTAGCGTTAGCAGAACACAGTAGTAGAGTGCTGCAAGCAGCGGTAGAGCGTAAACAGGAAATGATCGATAAGTCAGCACGTCACCACTTAACCTTTTTGTGTTACCTGTTGTGTGTGTAGCTCCTGCTGCTGCTGACCAAACCTGAGTGGGAGGGTTCCATTACTCAAGTAGAGATGGGTAACTTGGATCATACCATTGATAAACTGGAACCAGGGGTATTTTGGGTTAAATACTTATGCTTAGTGGAAGCTTTAAAATAAATTCATAGTTTTAATCCATAAATGCCTGCAGGGGTTATATGTATAAATATAGTTAATATTAACATAATTTCAAAATAAGATAATTATTAAAAGTGTTAGTTATTTTGGTTATTGACTAACATTTGGTTTGTCTTGTAGGAGGAGCTTGCATAATATAAGGGATGGCTGAAGCTCCTCTAGAGAGCAGTATGCTCCAGAGCAGCTTAGCAGAGGCCTGTTCAATGCCTCATGTTTTGCTATTCAAGTTTACCTAAGTTTGGGTTACTTTTTTGATAGTTTGTCCAATTCTACATTAGTTTTGGGTTACTTTTGTATTTTTTGTATCTCTGATTTTTTCTGCATCTACCAGCACTGTTTTTGGCACTATTGCACCAGCACTTTGTGGTTCATTGGAAAATAAAAGGGTTAATGAGAAGAGTGACTGCCTCCTGCCTTCACCACAAGCCTCCAAATCTTACATATATGTACATTTTTTTTTTTTTTTTTTTTGGTAGCCAGAACATCACCTAAATGTAATCACCTGTTCCTTGTCCCATTTATCAATTTTCCCACACAGAGCTTCTGCGCTTCTGTGGAAAAATATACAAAGCCTCACCACAAATGCACATAAATGACTCAAAAATACAAAATGACAACAGAAATACACAGAATAAAAGAAAAATTTACAAAACACCACGAATACACATAAATGACTCCAAAACACACACCCTATAAAAATGATTTTTGTGGGTAGTAAATGAAATCCATACAAAATGTTTGTTATACTTAAAAAATATAAGTCAGTAAATTAACTGCATTATATTAGGTACATTTTACCCTCTTTATCTATTTTCTAACAATAAGTCACAACACAAATAAAGTGAATATCTACCTACCTAAAGATAATGGGTGTGCATTGAAGAGTGCGCATGCGTCATCACAAGGTGCCGAGCGGGGCTAGCAACCAAGCTAAAAGCTAATCCTCACAGAACGCCGCTTCCTTCCATTCATGTGTAATATTTCAGTGTGTTTTTGTCAACATGCTGCTTATCTGTTTTGCCAAACTGTATTTTATGTCCTTACTGAATCTTAAAGTTTTAACACAATCCAATATTCTGTTTGTTTGTTTCTGTTATACAGCATGAGCTATGAAAAAACTTGAAGACTTCCCAAGGTATGTCATTTTTCACAAAAGATATACACTTTAGATACATGAACTGAATGCTGAACCTTCTAATATAATATAAAGAAAAACATTTGTGTGAACTTGTTTTGGAGGACATGTAGCTACAGATTTTACAACCAACTTTATATTTTGATATTTTATTTATTTACCATTATTTTCAGCCAAATTGCTTCACTGTTACTTTAAATAACTGATGTAAATAAAATGTACTCAGTATCCTTAAGATGCTGTTCATGTGAACTAATATCCTGTGTGCTAAATTACATAACATTTTCTGCCAAAATACTGATAAACTAGCACTTTTTAGATGTACAGTATAGTGTCTGACATAACTGAATTTCTTGACTTCACAAGCATCTGGCCCAGTCATCAAAGACATCATACTGAGCACTTTGATGAAGCATGGCTGTGTTTTCCAAGATTCAGTGATTTTGGTACTGGTGAAAGATCTATGCCAGCTTTAGGGGTAGATGGACCTTTAAGCACATGTTATCGAAGAGACCAGTTTGTAAAGGAGCAACTGTTACTGAGCCTGTTGAGTACATACTTGATAGTAGCCAGACATTTTGTTTTATTTTTTTTCCAGTATTTTCCTATCCTTCAATTGTTGTCTCAGCTCATCAGACACATCCAAGGTAAAATACTTCAAAACCAGAGAAAATCAGATGTTGCTTGTGGATACAAATCATTGCATGACGGATCTTTCCATAGAGGAAACAGCTTTTTATCAGTAGAGGAACTTAAGCTCCCACTCATTCTTTACATAGATGAGTTTGAAGTATGTAACCCTCTTGGGACATCCTGCAAGAAGCATAAAGTCACATCAGTCTACTGAGTGTGTGCAGACATCCCTGCAACCTTGCAATCTACTCTGACTTCCATTTATCTTGCCATCCTTTGTAAAGCTACTGATTTCAACCAATATGGTTACCAAAAAGTGTTGGAGCCCTTGCTATAGAGATTTGAAATACTTGGAAGATGACGGTACTCTTGTGGTAAGTCTCGGCAAAGTGGTTAAAGGTACTGTATTTTCGGTGGTTGCTGACAACCGTGGCTCTCACTCTCTGGCAGGGTTTGTTGAGAGCTTTTCTTCCTCATATTTCTGCCGTTCAGTGATCCAGGATCATGAAGTTAGAGAAGGATTGTTTCCTCTTTGGACTATGGAAAACTATTCTGAACAAGTGGAAGCTACATTGGCTAACAGCACTCAAGCTCATCACTGTAGTGTATAAAGAGAGTGTCCCATCAGTGACAGATTAAGTTACTTTCATGCCACATCAGGTTAACCCCCTGACAGTTTGCATGACTTGCTTGAGGGTCTTGTACCTTTAGAACTTGTGCTTTGTCTCAATGTCTTTATCGAGAAGGAATATTTTTCTCTTGAGGAACTAAACCATACTGTCTGTCAGTTTCCTTACAAGTGGACTGACAAATCAAACTGTCCACAGGCCATCCCTCTGACTTATGCATCGCGCAGAAGTGTATGCACATAACTGGTGCTCATTGAGGTTGCTAGCTTTTATGATTGGTGACAAAGTACCAGAAGATGACAGCCTGGCAACTTTTGATGACCCTTAAAGATACTGTGCCACTTGTCATGGCTCCTGTCCACAGAGGTGAAATTAAAGCCTAAACATCACTTTATTGAACACTATCCATGGCTTACAACTGCTTATGGTCCTCTTGTGGCTCTCTGGACTATGCGTTTTGAAGCCAAACACATATTCTTTCAAGGTATCGTGATGCAGACTGGGTCCTTCAGAAACATTATCATGATATTGGCAAAATAACACCAATTGATGAGTGCATATCACACTTTTGAAACTAACATTCAAGTTTCCTGGAGTTGTGGTTGTGAACATGACCAACATGGTCACCATTTTAGACTGTTGTGTTGGAATCAACAGGAGGACTGCTTGACTTTGGAGAAATACTCCAAATAATGATTGTACATGACAGTCCTGTCTGTGTTCTGATGTTGCTAAGTGGGTGGTACCATGATCACTTGAGGAGCTTCAAAGTTGAGGCTCCAGGAGATATTGAAGTCAGCATGCCGAAACACTTCACTTCATAGTAGGTTTTACACTTTCAACACAATCAATAGAATAATTCTGTTATAATGTTATGTCAGTTATTGCGCTTATACAATGTACAGGAACTGCAAACTATTCTCTCTCCCCTTCCAGCTGATGAGACTCAATCTCCAAGTGACAATGTCAGTTCAGTTGCGAGTCATCACTGAAGAACATGTTATACGACAGATGAAGCTGCCCTTGGTACTACCTGATACAGTGGATGACCTTATCTTAGTAATCACTGACACATTCCAATTGCAAGGGGAATTTGCACTGTTGTATGAAGACAAATATTTTGGCAACCAATATTAGGCCACTGTGAAAATGGTACGAAAAGAGCCAACCCTTGACTTGGTTCCAGTAGATGATTCAGGTCCCTCCACAGTGAGTTCAGCAGATTCCTATGTTGTGGATAACAGTAAAGTGGACACGTCCCTTGCATCATACTCTCAGGACACAGTTTCCCGCTTTGTGCCGTTCTGCTCCTTGGTCAGTGCCATTTGTGATCCTGAAGTTTTGCTGTGATACTGAGCTTATTCTGGCAGAGGCAAACAAGACATATCATTCCTCTGGAACACACTTCCAAGATCCAAGTGTTAAATCGGCTGTTATGCATGACCTTACTAAAACCATTTTCTCTTACTTAGCTTATCACTGAAGTCTGCAAATACATTCAGTTGCTGAAGCCCTTGTTGAGAAATTTCCAAGCCTTAAAGAGCCAGTGTCCTTTGCTGAGATGTATGGTTGGCAGCAACGCCTCAAGTACAAGATGCACAATTACCGTGCCAAGTTGAAATTGCAAAAATATGCCTATCCTGAAATATAAGTGAACACATTAAAGAGGACGAAACCAGCTGATGCAGCCTCAGCCAAAGATATAAAAAGACCACAGAAAGCAGAGGTTAATCATCTCCCTCCACATCCTGTTTGAGAAAATGAGAACTCATTGGAGAAGGACAAGCTTGATTTAATAAAAAAAAAAAGAAAGAAAAACAATGCAAAAATAATTATGGAAAAGATGTTTATTTGTTTGTTTATTAGGGGATCCCCATTAGCTAGTGCCATGGCAACCAGCTAGTCTTCCTGGGGTACAAATAGCAAACATGCAACAGAAACCATTTACGAATACAAAATTTGATTAAGATGGCAAAAAAAAAATTGATTAAAATGGCATTACTCACACAAAATCATACATATTACAATACATTACATTTGCAAGGATAAAACATAGCTAATAATACAAAGCATCTCACAGTATCAAATCGAGTTTTAGATTCTTTTTAAAAGTAAATTTACTGTCAATGCAGCAGAGGCTTGGAGGCAGGTTATTCCAAAGTGACAATGACCTGTAAATAAAAGATTTCTTTAAAGCATTGGTTTTTGGGCAAGGTAAAGCATGCTGCCCATTACTGGAACATCTAGTGTTGTGTTCATGAACAGTATTACTAAAAACTATTTGTGTATGTATAGAAACCGGAGATTTACTGCTCATGACTGACTTGAACAGCATAAGTGTATTAAAAGACAACTTATTGGCAACAGTAAGCCATGAGAGGCAGGCATGCATATGGATCACATTAGATCTTAGTGGGTAACCCAGTACTAACCGTGCTGCCCTGTTCTGGACAACCTGGAGCTTCCTGAGTTCACCACTGACAGCAGATGACCACACCGTAGAGCAATAGTCCAGATGTCATAAGACTAAGCTTTGAGCTATTTGACATAAAAGGGGACGAGCCACAAAAGAGCAACATTTCCTCGCAATACCAATTGCTCTTCCCATTTTCAAAACAATATAATTAATGTGGTTACACCAAGACAGAGAGCAGTCCACCATTACACCAAGGAGTTTAGTACTTTCAACTTGTTGAACTTCCGAAGTTTAACTCAAGCTTTGGGCTTGTGGATGACCTGCGCCTTGTACCAAGCACCATGCATTTAGTCTTGGAAATGTTGAGAGCAAGTCTATAACATAAAACCCAGTCATGCACAATTTTTAGTTCTCTGCTCAAGACCTCGTTTAATACATTGCATGACGGTGCAGCATAATACAATGTCGAATCATCTGCATAGAGAACAGTTTTAGCCACTTTTGTAGCCCAAGATAAATCATTCGTAAAGATTGAGAAGAGTAAGGATCCTAAGCAGCTACCCTGTGGAACTCCACAGTCCAGACCTCTGCTACCGGACAGGCTGCCATTCAAATACACCTTCTGTGATCTGGAGGACCGGTAGCTTTTGATCCACTTTAATGCTGAATAATTAAAACCATAACATTTAAGTTTCTCAACCAGTAAAGAATGGTCAAGAACATCAAAAGCAGCACTAAAATCCTAAAACACAGCACCCACCATCATAGAATTATCAATGGCTTTTAGCCAATCATCAGTCATTTGTATCATTGCAGTAGAGGTAGAGTGGGCAGCTCTGTAGGCATGTTGTAAGTTTGATAAAAGCTTGTTAGTAACAAAATAATCTTGAACTTGTGCATACACCAATTTTTCCATGATTTTGCTCAAAACAGGTAGAATACTTACAGGTCTAGAGTTCACCTCGTCGTTAGTATCCTTAGGTAAAGGAATAACTTTAGCTTCTTAAAACTTTTTCACAGCTGCCAGCATCCTCAGAGAGGTGGCCCCGACTGTTCAGTGAGGCTCAAGTGAGAAAGTTTTGTTAAATGTTTTCTAAACCAAATATATTTTTGTATTTATAAAGTTAATCTCATTTGTCTACCAAATGCTAGTTTCAGGCATTTTACAAATAAATAATTATTTCCCTTAATTGATTTCTAGATCAAGGCCAAATTCCGACGTATAACCATTGTTTCCCTGGAAGAGACATCCATGCTGAAGCCAGTACACACCACCACGTCTCCTGCAGCTGATGCTTGCTAAAGGAGCTGCTGCTACAAGGATGCAGCATCACCTTTACACTGTAAATGAGGTAATTCTTCAGTTTGTCTTGAAATTTATTTATTTATTTGAGTATATTAACTTAACAGAATGTCATTTTAGTCCCTCAGTATGGACAAAAAGATGGATATGATTGTCAGTTGCCTCATCGAGTACCTTGGAGAACAAAAGGAAGATCTCTTCCAAGACTTCCAGGTATGTTATTAATTAATAGTTAACTGACATAATTGTTACATTTCTGACTACTTAATTTTATTAAAAGGATTGACAGGTTTTTATTTGAAGGAAGAATATGTGACTTAAATGCAGTATGTTCTTTTTTTCTATAGTCCCTCAATAAAAAAAAAGTTTTTATTTGCAAGGGGATGAACACGGTAAACATCACGGTAGACAGTCAAGACTCAGAGATATTTTCAAAAAATATACTGGATTTCTGCTTTATTTTATGTGTAAAATGTTGCACATTCAGCCTTTAAGGGTATGCGTTAATTTTGTATTATTTATTTATTATTTCATTATTTATTAATTCATTGCAATGAACACGATAAAGTCCCAGCCCTAGTTACGAGTAATTTAAACCTGCACATGTACTACTAGTTACACAAAGTAGTTCCGTAATGGACAGTTTTGCTTTACTAGTAAGGTATACCACATAAAACTTTACTACTACTACATTAAACATTTATTTCTGTTCACTAGTACTAGTACACTTTAAATATTACTTGTAGTAGACAGTTTTAGTTTACTAGTACCACTAGTGAAGCCAAAATATTCACTAGTTATACTAGTAGACCTAATTCAATTCAACTTTATTTATATTGCGCAAAATACAACAAAGTCATCTCAAAGCCCTTAACAATATAAAATTCATAGTAAGACAGAAAGAACCCAACAAGAACCACATGAACAAGCATTTAGCGACAGTGGGAAGAAAAACCTCTGTTTTTTGTTTTTATAGCAGGAAGAAATCTCTGGTAGAACCAGGTTCAGAGGTGGCAGACATCTGCCTCAACTGGTTGGGGTTAGTGGACAGAAGGACCATCAGAACAGGATAGAGAGATAGAACATCAGACTAGTTGAGCCAAGAACCATCGACCAGGAACTGCCAGCTCCGCATCTCAGTGATCACTACAGAGGGGACCTTGTCCGCTTTGAATTATTGCAATTATACGGTGTACGCTTTAGTAAATAAGTAGGTTTTCAATGTAACGGTAACAGTCTCTTGCAATGGTCTGAGGTGTTGACCGTTTATGTGTAATGGTCTGTAATTGTGACCCAAAACAACAAGAGTCTGTTTTAGGTTAACGTTATTATACAATATACGCTTCAGCAAATAAGTAGGTTTTGAGTTTATTTTTAAAGGTGGAGAGAGTAGCAGCCTCCCGTACTGAGACTGGGAGCTGGTTCCAAAGGTGAGGAGCCTGGTAGCTGATGCTCTGCCTCCTGTTCTACTTCTAAACACTTTAGGAACTTCCAGGAGACCAGCAGACTGAGAGCGGCGTGTTCTGCCTGGACGATAGGACACTAACAGGTCTGTAAGATACATCGGAGCTTGATCATGTAGAGCTTTATATGCTAACAGGATGACACTTTACAGGAAGCCAATGAAGGGAAGCCAATACTGTAGACATATGCTCTCTCCTGTTAGTACCTGTTAATATTCTAGCTGCAGCATTCTGAATTACTTTTTAGTGAGTTACTAGAACATCCTGACAGTAGATAGTTACAATAATCTAGTCTAGATGTAACAAATGCATAGATTAGTTTTTCAGCATCACTCTGGGTCAAGATATTCCTGATTTTAGAGATATTACGGAGGTGGAAGAAAGCTGTCCTTGTGATTTGTTTAATATGAGAGTTAAAGGTTAAGTTAGTATCAAAGATAATGCCTAAGTTTTTTACTGTTGTAATGTCATCCAGAGACACTATTTATTTTATATTTAAGGTGTTTTGGACCAAATAAAATCACTTCGGTTTTATCCTGGTTAAGAAGGAGAAAGTTACGGCTCATCCAGGATGTGATGTCTTTAAGACAAGCCTGGAGTTTTAATAACTGATGATTTTCATCTGATTTCATTGAGAGATAAAGCTGTGTATCATCTGCATAGCAATAGAAATTTATATTATTGTTACGCCCCAGTCTAGGAGCTCCAGGACGCAACATAAAAACGTAATCAAAATAAAACTCGGTCTCCAAAAACCACCGACAACGGGTTCCAAAAATTAACACAAATTTATTCCTGAACAAAAAAGGCCTGCCCTGCAGGTACAACATACAATAAACAAGAGTATGATAAGAAACGGACTACGTAAGAAGGAAAATAAAGTGCACTAGATATATACAGGTGACAAACTTAACAAAACAAATAATCACTTCACGAACAGATTGGGAGACAGTTTTTCCTACGGACAAAGGAGATGCTGCTGCTCTCAAGGTTGGTGAACCCCGACTGACAGTTGCGCTGGCTTTTTGAAAGTGGTGACATCCTCCCCAGCCAATCCGGGCTGCCCACCACTCCTCCTGCTGGCAGCCAATCCTGGGAAGCATCATCAAGCTGTTCCATTTGGGAAGACATCTCACTCCGTCACAGAACACACCCCAGGCAGCAACAAACAACAAGAGCACAAACTAAATACTAAATAATACGGCAAGGGCCGTAACAATTATGTTCTCTTATAATGTTACCTAATGGAAGTATATATAATGTAAAGAGTATTGGTCCCAGAACTGAACCTTGTGGAACTCCATGATTAACTCTGGCGCGCACTGAGGATAGATTATTAACATGAACAAAGTGGGTTCTGTCTGATAGGTAGGATTTAAACCAACCCAGCGCTGTTTCTTTAATCCCAAAAACACTTTCCAGTCTCTACAGCAGTAGATGATGATCCACTGTATCAAAGGCTGCACTGAGATCTAAGAGAACCAGAACTGAGACCAACCCTCTGTTTGAGGCTAAGAGGAGATGATTGGTTTCTTTTACTAAGGCAGTCTCTGTGCTGTGATTGGCTCTAAAGCCAGACTGAAAGCTCTGTATAAATTGTTCCTAAGTAGGTGATCACGTAGTTGACCTGTGATGACTTTTTCAAGAATTTTGGAAACAAAAGGGAGATTGGATATTGGTCTATAATTGGACAAGTCACTTGGATCAAGGGGAGGTTTTTTAAGGAGAGGTTTGATTACAGTAGTTTTAAAGGCCTGTGTTACATAACCTGTTACTAGAGATGTGTTAATCCAGTTCACTATATTAGTGCTAATTAGTGCAAGAACATCTTTAAATAGTGGAGTTGGGATTGGATCTAAAAGACAGGTTGTTGGTTTAGAAGCACTAACTATTGAGGTCAGTTCAGATAGACCAGTTGGAGTGAAATTATGTAAATAAAAGCTGCATGTTGAGGATATTTCTGGAGCTGCTTTGTTTAATAAATTATTGAGCACTTCTGCAGGGGGGACTTTAGCTTTGTTTTTAATTGTTAGAATTTTATCAGTAAAGAAGTTGATGAAGTCGTCACTGCTCAGGTTGACAGGAATAGAGGATTCAACAGAGCTGTGGCTTTTGGTGAACCTGGCTACAGTGTTGAATAGAAACACAGGATTGCTCTTGTTTTGCTTTATTAAAGTTGGATAATAAGAGGTTCTACCTTTGCAGAGAGCTTTTTTATAAGCTAACAAACTTTTTAACCAGGCAGTATGAACTTCTACCATGTTTGAGGAGAGTCACTTCCTTCCTAATTTGCGCGATGCCTGTTTTAGAAGATGCAATTCAGATTTATACCAGGGTGTGACCTTTTTATGAAATATCTTATTTTAAAGCGGAGCAATAGCATCCAGAGCTAACTCTGAATATGGACCAGGAGGAGCGTAAACTGTAACCAATAAAGTGGGTTTTTCCAATTTGTTTTTGGGATTACAAATTTCAAGGGTGATTAGCATAATTGGGAGGGCTGGCTATATTAAGAGCAATGAAAACTTAATTTTTGAGCCAAGTTTCAGTGAGGCATAATAAACGTAGCTGATGGTCAGTTATAAGATCACGCACTAAGAGGGATTTAGACGAAAGCGATTAATTAATGTTTTTTTTTTAAATTGTTGCGTTCTGTTTTAGTTTTAATTTTGATGAGATTTTTATGGTTAACTCTATTGTGAGCTTTAATTTGTATTGCATGTTGTTCTGTACTGCTCAGCACAGTGTTTATGGGGTATAGGTGCTCTGTACTTTGAGTAAAGGGCTTATCTATGGAAGTGTTTGTTTCTCAGCGAGCCATGCACTTGTGAAGTTGTGAATCACAGACTGTTGATTAATTTTAACATTTGTGCTCCATGTAAATTAGGGTGCACACTTTTTTTTAATAGATCAGCATATCAATTTATTGTCAATAAACATGAAATTATGGACTTGTAATCGCTGATAATGAGTGTAATTTGCGAGAAAAGAATTTAGAAGTGTGTACGCTTGTTATACTGACCGGGAACGTCTGGCGGTGGATCACAGCTGGTTGTGGTGGAGTTTCCGTCCTCGGAGTTGACTGGCTTTGGAGCATCTGTGTGGGAACGTCTGGTAGTGCTCGGGTTGCAGAAAGCTGCGGGAAAGTCTCTGTTATCGGCTCCGGTTGGCGTTGTAGCAGCTCTGCTTCTAACGATGTGAGGGTCGTTGATGTCTGTGGGTGATCCTTCGCCACAAGCTGGCATTGAAGCGGTGCTGCAGTAGCATGCCTCTAGACTGCAGCTTTGAGGAGGTTTCAGTGGGCAACAGAGGAAGTTTTTGGCTGGTAGGAATTTAATCCAGGTGGTGGTGGAGGCGTTTTTCTGGCGGTTGTTTCAGTTGGCTTTATTGGCCTGAGTTTGTCCCAGTTTTCATATGCGAAAGCTTTAAAACGGTTGTGGAGAGTAAGCGGAGGAGGAGGGACGCCATTTTCCATGTTATTCTGTCGTCTATGTCCACGGACAACAACCTCAGCCCACGATGGCAGGCGTGGTGTGGAACAGGACAGTCCTGGATCCCGAATGACAGCGCTACTGACTGCTGTACAACCGTGTTCGTATTAGGGATGGGCGATATGGAAATTATCCCAATAATTTCTGGTATTTATCACGATAACGATAAACATCACGGTAAATAAAAAAACTATAAATAAATATAACAATTCCCAACTTAGAGTGTAAATAGGTTCCTTACAAACACAAATACATTTGAATACATCAACACATTAAAAATCAGTGCATGCGGATCACTCCATTTGTGTTATTGTACAAAATTTATTCATTTCCTCACTTAAAATGAAATTATTTCCTGATTTGGAGTGGTTAGTGTTAGCTCTTAGCCCAGTCTGTGTGTCAGTGGGTTAGCTTAGCATAGTTAGCTTTAGTTGAGTTTCCAGTTCATAATCGTTGCTACGGTTTCATCTATGTCCCCGTGTTTGTGGAACTTTGGGTGGATCTGATGGAGGAACTTGGATTGGTTCAGTTTGTTGGATGTTTATCTGGTTTTAACCAAGTAGTGGTCCATGATGAATTGCAGCTCAGCAGCTTCAGGTAGTTGTGACGAGCACCGCCGTCTGTGGGTGTGAGAGCTGGGGGCGGGAGGCGTGCTGCGGAGCTCCCGTAAACAGCGTTCCGCTCCAGAGAATAATACGTTGACAACAAATAGGGGCAGTTTTGGCCTGTGGAACAAGGATTTTATAAGCATTCTTGGCTAATTTGAGGGACAAATGACCGGTGGCCTTCGATAATTTCCGACATGGGAATTTATTGTTTATATCGTGGGATGACATATTCTTACCGGTGAGAATATTTTTGACGATAAATCATAAACGATAAAATATCGCACATTCCTAGTTTCTATACTTGGTGAGTAATTCATCTTTAATTTTTAGCTAGTTAGAAAGGAAAGGTAAAGCAAGGCAAATTTTTTTGTATAGTACATTTCACACACAAGGCAACTCAATGTGCTTTACATGATCAAAAAGTGCAACGGAGAAAATTCAACAGCTTAAAATCAATAAGAACATTAAAGTTGGCAAAAAAAAAAAAGCCAATGAAAAGTTATTATTAGCATATAAGGCTTACTAGTGATACTAGTAACACCGTTCTTCACTAATCCTAAGCTGACTAAGTATGAGTACTAGTAAATCTTAACCTCTTAAGCCCCAGCCATTTTTCGCCAAACATCACATGCCCGTAACAAATAACATTTTTCTAAGCTTCTACATGACCTACATCGGTAATTTTTGTTCAGACTGTAGTAGGACCCATAGTGGTTACATATGATGTAAAAAATTGGAAATATATGACACTGAGTGACAATAAATCATGTTTGAAATTCAGGAATCTGAATTAAACACAAATTCATTTTTTATTTTATTGTGGAGTACGTACTTAATTTCCTGTTTAGCTTCATTTGCTCTGTGCTGATTGACGAGTCGTGCTCCGTTGTCCACCAGAAATAGAAGTCCTGCGTATATCTGGTGGAGGGCACCGGACTACCACATCTGGGAAGGAGCAGACACGCACCACAGCGGATCTGGTGGAAATTAACACATAGAATAAAGTTGAAACCTATCAACTCCGGTGGCGCGGCGGAGACGCATCCAGTGGGAATAGGGGGTTAAGACCTATGAGAGTCACGGACGCTGGAGCTGCCCCCGCAGGTGGGTCTGTTGGGGTTGAAGAGGTTAACTATGGTTGAAATCACTGATATCACAGTTCAACTCAAATAACTTTCCATGTGTGCGTTTTGTCAGACCTGCCGTGTTAACATTAGTTCACACAGGGACATTAAAGAAAAACTGGCTTTAAAATTAGTTCCAACGAACCAAAAACATTCACAAAGCATTTAGAAAACGTCTCTGCACACGGTGGAACGGCTAATCTGATGTGCTAGCTAGAGTGCTAGCATAGCTTCCTTAGATTAGTGCAAAGAGCTGAGACCATGAAGGCATAATGACAGGGTGAAAGCTTTGGTTTCTGCTTATACTGTACATACGTCCTAGCCTTTGCTCATATTGCTGTAATTTGCAACCTTTGATCATTGTGCAGCGCGTTCGCTATCATCTTAGCCCTGGTTGTAATGTGACGAGCCTTTGCATGCTCGTAGATAATCCCAACATTTGGACACGCTGTGCAACAAGAGATTTGTGCTTTGAGTTGATCCCTTCTTCCACCCCTGCCTCGTCATTCTCTTTGAATCCACTTTACTATCTTTTGTGAAACCCTGAAGATGACTCGAGCATTGAGCGATTCTCAATTTTTCAGCTAATGCCTCATGCTAGTGTGAATTGGGGGATAACAAATGAATGCTATTAAAGAAAGGAGAGCAAAGGAGTCGGCTTTGGAGGATAGATTAGAGCTAATGCCAGGCCTCTCAGTGTGTGTGTGTGTGTGTGTGTGTGTGTGTATAGAGGAAAGTGACAGTGCAGCATAATTACCCAAGTCTCAAAGAACTTCGAGCCTTGCAGGGCTCAATTAGTTTGGAGCTCTGAGCTTCCACTAATGGCCGTAATCAATCATTTATCATACTCAGAATCAAAGAGTGGGAATGGTTGGATTGGAGAGTAATTTAGTTTAAGAGGTGAACGCCACTAGAAACACTTGGAAGCACGCCAAGCTGAGAACAGCGAGATGTTTTCTCCTCCAGCAAAGACTGAATCTCGTTTCTTTAACCTTTCAGAGAAACTTTGGAAATGTAAAGCACGCTAGCTGCACTTTGGCCTCGCTCCAACACGTTTATTTTTATTCTTCTCTTGCCTGTGTGTAATGCACCAAAGCCTTTTCCATCTCTGTACTTCAAGAGGTGAAGGGTGATGTTTGACTCTGATTAATGATATATTCATCAGCCACACAAACATCAGATATTATGAAAAAAAACACATTATAATGGTTTTGCTACAGTGATAAACATTTGTTCCCTCCCTCCCGTGTTATTCCACATTTTGTAAAAAGTCCCATTTCTCCTGAATTGAAGTATTTTGGTGATTTTTTTTTTTACCTATAGGGTGACTTTTTGCCATGTGGCCATCAATATGTGGAGTGAAATTGTAGGAGCATTCTCATTGGTCCAAATCTTTTCATATGCATCTAATGGCCGATCAGTAAACAGATGTGCTAAGCTTACTGCTGTTTGTGGAAAAGACGATGCAAAATAGATTTGAACTTTGATTACGTCACAAAAAATGTTCTGGAACGATTTAGACGATTCACAGAAATGATCCATGTGACATAAAACGTTGGTAAATCTGTGGATCAGCAGAACATTGCCTTCTCTGGCAGCTCTGTCTGATACTGTAAAGCTCATTAAAAATTGTTGTAATTGTTCTCCTGCAGCATCCAATTCAATTACATGTTAAATGGCCAATTATGCAAATTATGGACCAAAACTTATATCTCAATATATTTCCTCAAAATGGTGATTTATGATATAAATCTAGATCATTTTATCAAATAAAGTCTGATCAGAAAAACAATTATGGGTTAAATTTGTTGATGCAAAATGTTACACAGAGACATTTATTAATAAACAGCTGATCAATATGTGACACTTATTAATCATCAAACTGAGCTTTAAAAATGTTGTTCTGAGAAGTAAAAGCAGCGACTCCTAAAACTAGTATTTTGATACATAAGCTATTATATATATATATGAAATATTATAGTTTTCTATATCGCCAAAATAGAAAACTCAATAATACATCTTGAATCTCGATATATCGCCCAGCCCTAATTCATAAATTATAAAACAGCCTAAATAAAAACATAAATGTGTATATGAATCATGTGTTTATTTAATATATTTACAGTTTATATACAAATCAACACGTTGCATATTTACTGTTAATTTCACATTGTTTGTCTTTAAGTTAGACATTAACATTTTATTCATTATATATTTTATTATAATTTCTCATACTCAATGTGGTTCTCTGATATTCACTAATGACTTATTAGACACATTTATTACAGACTTTACATTATTTAACACTTTATAAACAGTGTATATTTGTGGAGCTTGTGATTGGATGATTTTTCATGGTGACTTACGTGGTTCCTTCTGCTGTGGTAGACGTTAAAATATCAGTTATTAATCTAACAGAACGTGTAACTGTGTCACATCCTGATGGTCTTTATGAAGATAAACTCTATGTTATATTTTACAATGTATTTACACCAGTTCTTTGTTTTTATCACCAGAACGTCTTCATTCATCATCTCTGTTCTGAGTTCTAATCTAATCTAATCTAATCTAATCTAATCTAATCCAATCTAATCTAATCTAATCTAATCTCACGAGAACTGCCACTCAGGTCATCTCAGGTGACAATTCTCACGAGGCTAGTGACGGCGTTCAGTTTAGTAAGGCATCTTTTAATTATTATTACATTAAAATACAGGATATTTAAGGGAAAATACTAATACGGGAAGATGGCGGGAAAGAGGGGTAAAATACGGGAGTTTCCCGGCCAAAATGGGATATTTGACAGGTATGGACCCAAATCAAGCCCTAACTCAGCACAAAAGCTTTTACAGATGTGAACTGGTTCATATTTGGCATCAGTGCCACACATGGTCTAGGCCAGGGGTCATCAACACGGGGCCCGTGGACCTCAGGTAGTCTGCATTGACCATGTGAGGGACCCTCTGGAGCTCTAGTAAATAATGAGCTCTGTCTAAAATCTGATTTACTTTCCAGGATTTAAACTCACAAAGATAAATACATATGTAATTAGTACTTAGTAGAGTTAAATCCTGCTAATACGGATTTTGCAGTAAGTTAACCATCTTTAAAGGGGACATATCATGGTTTTAAATCCTTCCTTTTTACAAATAAATCATACAGTTGTGGTCGATATAAAGCGGAACTGCAATGCTTGGGTCTGAATTCCTCATTATTATAGCTCCACCCCTTTTCTACCCCTTTTCTGATTTATTTATTTATTTATTTATTTATTCAGTTTATTTCCGACATGGTTACATTCACTTTTTTTTTTTTTTTTCTTTTTGTACATGCCGAAAAAGGAGACTAGAGAAGCAGTTTGCTTATCCGGGTCCCGTCCCCTGTTTTACCATTGCAAATTTACATGGGTTTACATGTCTCTCTGGTCAAACATTCTTGATTTCTTCTGAACCGTCCTTTTTTGTGTATTCTCATCTGTAGTCAGTGTTGTCCTCTCTATCTTTGTTCGTGTTGGCCTTGTTCCCTGCCAGACGTTGTTAGCATTGCTCCAGTTCAAGAATAGTTCCTCTTTCGAAGGTGTTTGGAAGTTTTTTCCCTTTTCATCCATAATGTCACCACTTGTTTTGTCTCTACATCAAGGTTAATCCAGCTGTTGTCAGCTCTATTGGCAGTGTTGTATTCTCCACTGTCAGATCCAACTTGTATAAACACATTATTATATCCTAGTTCACAAGCAAGGTAGTATTTTAATGTAATATATCTTAGTTCATAAGCGTGTTTCTAACTGCTGTTGTTAGTTCTATTGGCAGTGTTGTATTTTCCACTGTTAGATTTAACTTGTAGTAAACACATTATTATATCTTAGTTCATAAGCAAGGTAGTAATTTCATTGTACAAGAAAACGTGTTTCTAACTGCACGTATGACAATAAACACTTTGAATTTAAATTTAGTGTAATCCTTAATCACCCCACCACCTAGCAATTGAAATAAATAAATGACAGACCTTTTTTACTCTTGGTTTCCACATTTAATTCAGTCTCCGTAAAATAATCACAGTCTGAGTTTTGTTTCCAGTGTTTATATAGATCTGGGTCCATATCCATGATTACCATCAGTAATGTTGTTGTTTAGGTGGATCCTTCGTATTTTCCCAAGTTTTCCATCGTTTTGATAAGAACTGGTTTTCCGTCCTCTTCTTCCAAGATATAAATCCTGCAGTTTTTTGACCAAGTCTTCATAATCTTTCCTCCTTTTTTTATTTGGCGTGCCTTCCATGCAATGCTTGCATTTTGTTTTGTCAGGTTTTCATTGATGTACACCTTTGTTCCCTTCAGTTTATTTCCTTGCTTGAGTATTTCTCCTTTGAATTTCACATTCGTGAAGGTTATTTTTACAGCTCTGGTATCATTTCTCTTTGGCAGGAGTTGATGTTGTCAGGGTTCAGGACAATGTCCTTCGACTCCAGGAAGTCAATGACCTGTTGTTCAATCGATTTTGTTTCTTCGTCACTCGCGTAGCTCCTGGGTTTTATCTTTAGGCCTGTGATGATGACATCTTTCTCTCTTTCCTTTTGTTCCAGCTGTTCAACCCTCGCGTTCAACAATTTTATCTCTTCAGCATTTCTTTCATTCTTTTCTTTCAGTACCTTTGTTTCGCTTTGTAGTTTTTCCAGTGAGTTTTCCAGCGTCTTTTCCAACGACTTTATCTCAGCAGATAGGTTTTGTAGACCCTCGCGTATCATCTCCTTGACCTCTTCCAAACCTGAATTGGGTTCTGAAGGGCCTCCCTGCGGTTTTTTCACCATTTTCCTTCAGTCTTGGGCCCAGTTTTTCAGGCTGTTCAGGCTGTTCAGCTGTAGCCAGCTGTAGCCAAGGTCGTGTTATCGGAGCAAACGAAAACACGTCTGCTCTCTTCAAAGACCAGATGAAAATGAAGATGATGAACCTGCAGAACCCTAACAAGTGAGCTAACACAAGCACCGAGCTAATGCTAGCGCCAAGCTAACGTCACGAAATGCATTTTAATACAGTCTTTTCAAAGACAAAAACGGCAAAATGAAAAGACTAATGAAAACTTTAGACTCAAATTAAATCACGTAGGCCATATCATCAAGGATCTAAAACGAGCACACAGCGCTAACATATGAAGACGGTGCAACTGCTAATGCTAACAAAACAATGACAGGGACGTCTTATCATCACACTTTTTAGCGTTATTTACAGTTTACCGAAGTGCTCTGTTCGTCGTCTCCAAAGATAGAAGGAATTGAACCCTCAATCAGACAAAGTCTTTCTGTAAATCCTTCTTTATACTGGTGGAGGTTGATGAAGCAGCCATCATTGAAGTGCTTCACACACACAAAAATGATCTTACCCACAGATGTGGTACTTTTCTATAAAAAATAAAGCTCAAGCAGGCACTTTGAAAAGGTTCTGATGCTGGGAGACGGTGTAATGAAGCGTGTGGGTTACTACATCCAACAACCCAACATTTTGACTTATCCTCTCGTACCTTCTGCATCCTTGAGCTTGGACTACAAAATAAAAGCCAGAAATAAAAATGGCGGATTGCTCGAAGTGTTGGACCTGGAGTTGATGAACTAATTTGGCAGTTCTGCTGCAAATACTGTGACGTTATTGTTCAAAAAACATAATAGAGAATAGAAAAATCGAAATAGATTGAAAAATATCAGTAAAACAGAATATAAAGATATCTACGGAGCACCTGAAGAGACTAATTTGATTTTTTCTGTACTTCTAAACACTCTAAATATACAACAAAATGCATTTAAGGGCTAAAAAAGTGGATTTAGCATGATATGTCCCCTTTAAATGTTTATTTTCACTGAAACATTGGGACAAATGTTTTTAAATGTTGCAGAGATTTGGTGTATGATCAGTGGTATGTTATACGTGATACATTTTCAAGAACGCAAGATGGATTTTTGTAAAATATAACAGTGTTACATTTTACATGTTTCACGATTATTTAACAGTTTTTTTTTTTGTGGTTTGTAAAAGAGGAACATCCATTAAATGTAATGAAACAATCACATAAATTAGAAGAAATAAAGTGTTTGATATTGAAACCTCAACATGTCCTACTACTGCTAGCTTCCCTTATTATCTCACCCTTTAATTTAAGTGAAACCATGAAATTTGAGTATTTAAGAAGTGCTTTTCTAACTCGAACTGTTCCTGACTTGAGAAGAACTCTTTTCTGGATGGTGTTTCCTGGACTTCACTCAAAGAACCAGACGTTCAATTACTTCTTTCTTTTTATTTAAAGTATTGTCTGTAGGTTGGTGCATCAGCTTAGGTGAAAAACCTCAAATGGAAATTACACAGTACAATAAATTAGAATCATTGAAATCAATTTTCAACCAATCACAAGTACTTCATTTAGTTGTTAGAGTTTTAAATCAGTACCATTTTTTAAACAATGTTTTCCACTTTAATCTTAATCAATTAAATTAAATTATTGGTATTTTAACAACCACATTTTAAAAGTATTTAACATCTATGTCTGGTATTTATTTGCCCAGTTTTAACAAAGAAACGAATCATATATTCATAATCATTCCTTTTAACTACATCTTTTAACAAAATCAGATTGTTAAAGTAAGTTAACTTAATACTTTACCTCCGGTATTTTTTTTAAACAGTTTTAAACCACAGTATTTTTAAACAATGTAAATCATTTTTAAACTACTTATTTAACCATTTCATCTTAACTTATTTGTGTTTCACATCAACCATTAATGTAGTTTTAACTATATAGTTAACATGATGCTGGATATAAACATAATAAACCTTTAAACTAAATGAGTTCCAACCTCAATATTCATTCCTTGCATTGGCTGTTGAATAATAAACAATTTGCCAAACTTTACAAATAAATGAACAGGAAATGTATTCAACTTAATTTTCAATGCTAAACAATGTGTAAGTCCAAGCCTCCTGATTGCTTTTGAATGAAATGTCCAAGTTTTGATGAGTCTGTGGTTATTTAGAGGTACTTACCAACTGTCCATCAAATCATGAAAAGAGTCTTTGCACACAAAGTTCAGACCCAGCTGAGGGTACAGAACTAATTCTTCTTCTGAGCATTCACTGCCATTGCCTCAGTTCCCCCACAGTGACTGGTTTGTGTGATTAAAAGAATCAGGTGTGCACACTCACAAGTGGGAGGGGCTTCCACCTGGCCCCTCCCCTGCTTAGCAGGAGGGTGAGAGGCAGCTCACAGGAAGTTTGACAGAATATATTATTATTATTATTATTATTATTATTATTATTATTATTATTATTATTATCTATCCAACTTTTTTCTACTACTGTAATGTGTGTGTTTCTGACACCTATTTTTAACAGTCTTTACTTAATTATACACTTATTTATTTTTTATTCTTCTTTTTCTTTGTTAATGTTTTCATTCTTTATTTGTGATGTGATCTGTGGCTGTAACAAAAGCATTTTCCCCCTGGGATCAATAAAGGAATTCTGATTCTGATTCTGAAGTACCGTATTTTTCGGACTATAAGAAGCACCGGATTATAAGGCGCATCAATGAATGGGTCTGACTGAGTCAATTTTTATACATACGGTGCACCGGTTTGTTATTATTATTATTATTATTATTATTATTATTATTATTATTATTATTATTATTATTATGACACGTTAAGTGAAACAAAATAGTCAGATAAGTCAAACTTTATTCAACTCATTAACAATAATTCTCAAAATTGTTCAGGTTTAACACATAAAATACACAAAAATACACTCACTTTTTCCATCAAGCAGTGCAGCTTCATAGTTTACCATAGGGCAACCAACACAGGTGGTAGAGGGTCGTCTTCTGATCGAGGTGTCCTTGGGCAAGACACTGAACCCTAAGTTGCTCCCAGTGGTCGACTAGCGCCTTGCATGTCAGTCCTGTCCCACTGGTGTGTGAATGTGAGAGTGATTGGGTGAATGAGCTGATATGTAAAGCACATTGGGACTGTTTCAGTGGTGATACAGCTCTATATAAATCAAGTCCATTTACCATAGTTGTACTAAAACATTTTGATATATTAATTTCATACATAAGGCGCACTGTCGATTTTTGAGAAAATTAAAGGATTTTAAGTGCGCCTTATTGTCCGAAAAATACGGTAGCTATAGTTTCAGAAAGGTTGGTGACCCCTTTTCTAGGTTTTCTGATTTTGCTTCTGGTTTTAGGTCAGATTAAACTCTTCTAAGTCTAAAGTCGGGGAATCGATCAATCAATCACATCTTCTACTCTTTATCGTATTATACCTTAGTCATTATAACTGCTGTGAAGACACAGAACCCTACAGATACATTTGACACTGAAAGGATAAAAATACCAGACTAATAACTCAAGGTGTTCTCAGGGGTCGTGTTAAGAGAGCTTCTAGCCAATCACCAGTCACTGACCTTTGACCTCTGCGTACAGACGGAGCACGCTGCAGTCAGCTGTGGACCCACAGACACTCACTCCGACACTTCATCTGTTCACTAAGATGTAGAAGAACAACAGAAGAAGAAGAATCATGTTGCATGATTGTAATTTTGTTTGTAAAATAAGAATTCCTTCACATTAGGGATACACCGAAACAGAAAAACAGAAATATATAATTACGCCAAATATTATCATTGCATTTATGGCTCTAAATGTTACAAACCTCATTAAAATAAATCAATTCATATAATTCATTTAAAGAGAAAATAAATTAAAGATATACACACATTTATTTCACACTGAAATTCCAATAATGCACAATACAAATTGATTGAATAGAATACTAAATAAGATGTTGAACTTGGCCACACTCATACATTAAATAATAATGTACAGGCCTAAAAGGCATTTCATATATAATAATAATAATAATAATAATAATAATAATAATAATAATAATAATAATAATAATAATAATGATGCATTGGATTATTATGAAAGACACACACTTAAGATGGCGCCAGCAGTGTGCACGGCGCTCCGTCTCCCTGCTCTACTTTGCATATTGCTCATTGTATGGATTTGTGTTTGCTGTACTAATGGATCTGTGATGCTTGTGTATGACCGTCAAACATTGTTGAACATTCGAGCATCTCATGAAGCTTTCTTGAGGAACTGTACAGCTAGACAGTCTTCATGTCCTCCACCGCCACTCCTCGCGTCTCCACCGGGTGTTCTGCGCACACCTTTTGCTGTGCCCTGGAGGAGATGCTCCCGCAGAAGACGGAAGCGTGGAGGTATTTTGATTAAAATCAGAGCTTACCTTCGATCCGGAAAGAAAGGCGGCTATGGAAACCCAGCTACATCTCAGGGAAGTGAGCGTTGTCTCATCCCTGTATTGCCCAGTGGTATCCAGGAGGGGCATCAGCTGATGCCGTAGCAACTCTTGGAGCGGCTCTGCACCCGGCGTCGCAGAGCTGCTAACCACCGCGGCGTCAAACAGGAAAACCTTTGCTTGCTAGCACGAGCTTCTTCACCGAAAAACGTGGATATACTTTGTATGGCACTGCTTAATGTCAGGTCGCTGGCAAACAAGACCTTCGTACTCAACGATTTCTTCGTTTCCCAGCTTTTGGATGTCATGTTTCTAACAGAGACGTGGTTACGTCCTGGTGAGTCTTCAGCTTTCTCTGAACTCCTTCCTCCAGGCGGCTCGTTTTTTAGCTCTCCCCGTACCTCTGGAAAGGGCGGAGGGCTAGCGTCGGTGTTTAAATCCAGTCTTAAATGCCGACAACGTCCAGCAACAACTTTCTCAAGCTTTGAACTGCAGTTGATTGAAATACAGAGCACTGCTCCTGTTCTGTGTGAGCTGGTATATCGACCTCCAAAGTTTAACAAAGACTTCATTGCAGACTTTTCCGACTTTGTAGCAGGAACCGTTCTTAAATGTGATCATTTCCTAATAGTGGGTGATTTTAACATACATGTTTGCTGTGACTCATAGCCTCTGGTAGGACTTTTTAAGTGCCATCGATTCTTTTAATCTTACACAGTGGGTAACTGGCCCTACGCATGAAAAGGGGCATACACTTGATCTCGTGTTGTCTCATGGTTTAAATGTAGGCATTGATAATCTCTGTAGCACGCAGATATCGGACCATTTGCCAGTTTGGTTTTCACTAACACTTCCGTGTGCTCCAGCAAAACCGTGTGCCACGGCCCGTATGTGGCGCATTATGAGCCCGTCGACAGCAGAAGAATTCTCAAATTCTTTTACTCATCTGGTGCCCACACTGGTCTTATCACCTTGTTCTGTTGAAGAGGCCACTAGCATGTTTAGTTCTACATGCTCCTCCATTTTAGACCTGATTGCTCCTCTGAAAATGGTTAAATCTAAGTCTGTGTCTGAGCCATGGTTGAATGACTCTACTCGTGCACTTAGGCGTGAATGTAGACATGCAGAAAGGAGGTGGAAAAATGACAAGCTTCACGTTTCCTTGGGCATTTTGCGAGACTGTCAGAAAGCTGTGAAGTGTGCTAAAGCTGAGTACATGTCAAACTTGATTTCTACAAATCATAATAGACCCCAAGTTCTGTTTAATGTTTTAAATAGACTTGTGAAACCTACTGACTCAAACTATGTTGTACATTCTCAAACTTTGTGTGAAAGTTTTCTGAAATTTTTTGTTGACAAAATTACTGCTATTAGGGACTCAACCTCTTCTTTCAAAGTAGTTGATCCCTGTGTTACTTCTGTGTGTTCTGCGACTTTTGAGCATTTTGAACCTGTGTCCCTTAGCGACCTGTCTGTTGTTGTGCATAAATTAAGAGCTTCTAACTGTCCACGTGATTGTCTCCCTCCTAAACTGCTCAAAGATGTTTTGGGCGCGATTGGGCCTCATATGCTGGCGATTATAAATTCCTCGCTGAGATCAGGCTGCGTTCCAAGTTCCTTTAAACATGCTGTTGTTCAGCCTCTGCTTAAGAAGGAAAACCTGGACTTTGAGGTCCTGGCAAACTACAGGCCAATTTCTAAATTGCCTTTCTTATCAAAAATCTTGGAAAAACTGGTTTTTGCTCAAATACAAACTTATCTGGATGTAAATGGTATTTTAGAAAAATTTCAATCTGGCTTTAAGCTACGTCACAGCACTGAGACTGCACTCTTAAGAGTTTTTAATGACCTTATTTTAACTGTTGATTCAGGCTGCTCTACTGTTTTGGTACTTTTAGATTTAACGGCAGCGTTTGACACTGTCAACCATGAAATATTGCTTTCACGCCTCAAAAATCATATTGGGATTAAAGGTACTGCCTTAAGTTGGTTTAGATCGTACCTTGAAAATCGATCTTTTGCTGTCCACCTTGGTCCTTACGTTTCTGGAGTTGCCCCACTCAGCTGTGGTGTGCCGCAGGGCTCCATTTTGGGCCCCTTATTGTTTTCAATGTATATGTTGCCCATTGGGTCAATTTTCAGTATATATAAAATTGACTTTCATTGTTTTGCAGACGACCTGCAAATTTATCTGCCTTTGAAGCCAGGCACAGACAATGCTCAAGTTTTGCTTGACTGTTTACAGGAAGTAAAGGACTGGATGGCTCAAAATTGCCTAAAGCTTAATGACTCCAAAACTGAAATTGTTGTATTTGGTAACTCGTGTGATGTCACTGCTCTGGGCCCTTTGAGTATCTATTTCCACGACTCTGCTAGGAATCTTGAGGTTATATTGGACAGTTTATTTAAGTTTGACAGACAAATAAGTTCAGTCGTCAAAAATAGCTTTTTTCAGCTGCGTTTGCTCAGCAAAATCAAATCCTATTTGCCTCACGCCGACCTGGAGCGTGTCATTCATGCTTTTATTACGTGTCGCTTAGATTATTGTAACTCTCTGTACTGTGGGCTCGATCAAACTTCCATCTGGCGTCTGCAGTTGGTTCAAAACGCAGCGGCGCGTTTGCTCACGGGAACGAGGGAACGTGAGCACATAACTCCTGTGTTGGCCTCTCTGCACTGGCTTCCAGTCAGTTTTAGGATTCAGTTCAAGATACTGTTGATGGTTTTTAAATGTCTGAATGGGTTGGCTCCATCCTACCTTTCGGAGCTTTTGTTGATCCGTGATCCAGGTCGAACACTGAGATCCTCCAATCAAATGACTCTGGTGGTGCCAATAGCTAAGCGCAAAACCAGAGGAGACCTGGCTTTTGCCGTAGCGGCTCTGAGTCTCTAGAACAGCCTTCCTCTGAATGTCAAAATGGCCCAGTCCATTCATGTTTTTAAGTCATTGTTGAAAACCCATCTTTTTCCTTTGGCTTTCAACACAAGTTGAGCAGATCCCATGTATTTTATTATTATTGTTTTATGTTGTATATTTTGTGACAGTTTTTACATTGTATTTTATAATGTTTGCTGTACAGCACTTTGGGCAGTTGTAGCTGTTTTGAAATGTGCTATATAAATAAACCTGACATTGACATTGACATTTAATATAGCACTTTATCATAGACATTCAAAGGGCTTTACAGAAGCATTATTTTTTCACCACACACTTAGTGGTGGTAAGCTACTATTGTAGCCACAGCTGCCATGGGGCAGAATGACAGAAGCGAGGCTGCCATAGTGCGCCATCGGCCCCTCCCACCATCACCAACACTCACTCACACACTACATACATACTAGGCGATGTGGGTAAAGTGCCTTGCCCAAGGACACAATGACAGATGCCACTGCACTGACTGTCCCCCACTGTGGCACCTGGGATTCTCAGTGGTCTCCATCATCTACTAACCAGACCAGACCTGCTTATCTTCAGAGATCTAACAGGATCAGCCAATGACAGGCTGGTATGGACACATTAAGCATTTTAATGTGCTTTAAATGATTAAAAAGAGCAACAGAAAACATTCAACAGTTAAGATCATTAAGATCAGCAGTAAAAACATTAAATCAATAAAATGATTATAAATCTCAATCATACAAAAGTTTTTTTTTTTTTTTCACCTTCTCTGCACATGCTGTTGAAGGTTAACACTACAAGAAGTGCAATCTTTTAACAGCAATGCATATTTTATTATTGCAATTAAATAAATGAATTTATTTCATTGCATAATTGTGACCATCACCAGCCCTCCCTAGGGAAGGGTAAATACTTTATTTAAGGGAGGATGTAAAAAAGAGAGGGCAGTGTTACACCAGGGTGAGGGGGGTGGGGGGGGGAGTTAACAGGGAGGAGGGATACAAGATAGGAAAACGAATGGGTGGGGAATAGTCAATAAGTTTCAAGTGATGCGATGTGAAATTGTGGTTGTGTATATTGTGCTTATTGTTGTGTTATCAAGCCAGTTTGGTGACCAGTGTGCGGCTTAGGAATAATGGTGGTGGCTGTGAACAGAGGAAGAAGTGAGTGGAAGTTACATAAAACAGGTATTTGGGAACAACGTGTCTGTGGTTGAGCCCAGTATGAGTGTTATCCCACAGCCCAAGGCCAGTGCGTCCATGACAAATGTGATTCCAAGAACCGCTACTGCAAAACCCATGAGCCGCCCCCGGGCCCGAAGAAGCAGTCGGGCCAGCAGAAAGAGCGGGAAATCTAGGGGCCCCCGGTGACCACCCCATGGCCAAGCAGCCCCCCGAACGCCCCCCATACAAAAGTTTTTAAAACCCAAACGCAGAGACAGAATGACGTAGCAGGCAGGCGTAGTTTTCATAATGATTGTCCATGTTTAATTTTCAAACCAACCAAAAAACCAAAAGGGTATGAGGAAAGCAGAGAGCAAGATACAAAAACACAGCAGGCACACGAGGAGGGTAATATTGGAAATGCACAAAATCTAAATAGCGCAATAAAAACTGGTGAAGGAAATCAAATATCACTAAAAGGTTTTCACGTTTTCATGAGGAGAAATTTCAGATGTTTTGATAATGAAATGTGTCGCAAAAGCGCCATGGAAACAATTTTTCCACAAATATGCGTCACAGATCGTGACGTACCTGGTCACATGACCACTGCTCTCTGAGAAAACATGACGCGGTACGTGTGGACAGAAGAGGAGATCCAGACATTCATAAGCATTTAAACGTAAAAATAATTACTGCCACATTAGACGTGAAACAACAAAGGAATACAGAGTGTTCTAAGGAGGTTCTAAGCGTCCGTCTTTCTGCAGTGAAGGCTCACGGGATGAGATTTGTTATGGCAATTATTATATTAATCATCAAATATGTGTTCATGTGTACAATTTGTCATGTGTTTATACTCAATGACTGCGTTATATCGATGGACTTTTGAACAGAGACGTTGCTCCTTTGCTGAGTCATGTTAGATTAGATTACCCACAGTACAGACAGACATACCAAAGCTCTGATAAACAGAGCTCTGTAACAGATTCTTGTTTTATGCTGCATCTGTGTGTCAAGGCCAAACTCAAACTCACATGTGGACTCACATGCAGATACACACACACACACCAACTGACGCACACACATTATCAAGACAGATATCATTGCTCCAACGTCTCCACTGTTGGGGAATCTGACCCTTTCCTTTTCTCTCATTAGGGTGGGACTTTTCTCTATCTGTATAACGTTTAAGCTGCGGAACTTGCCAGTTAGTTGCTGGCTGCTTGCCTTTAATACAGGATGGAAGCTTTTTTGTACTCTCTTTCATTTAGTTTATAATAAATCCTTTTTTATAAAATCATCATGCTTTGACTGTACTTCATCATTCAACCAGAGCATAAATCATGTTTCCAAATGAGTCCAACCGCAAATTAGCCGTGACACGTTTCACGGGACTTACGAGGCTCCAAAACAACGTTCAATAGAAACTCGTTCAACGCGCAATTATACTTTGTCGACATTTAGAAATATCGCTTTTATTTTGCATAAATGTGTAATAGAAACCCAACTAGTGACAATGAACCAGCAATCATTCAGTGTCCAAACACTCAGCTAAATAGACAGGGAGGCTTGGTGGGAATGAGCCACACCTGGGTGGAAACATGAGGGAGCTAATTACTAACAAAACAAACACACTGACATCACTGGGAGGTGGAGACACATGCAGGAATACCTGGAACAACAAAGACAAGAGTTCTAAAGTGAACAAAACTAAACAGAACCTGACAAATGAATGTATATCACTGTAGCATAGTCATTATAAAGTGTATTTTTTCATAATATTACTGCCCCTTTAAAGTCCCAGCCCTCATACTGTATATATTTGTTCCTCTTTATTACTTACTTTTAACAATCTCAGTGTGACTTTAAAAATATACATTAACATAACATTTTAGAGGAGATAAAATATAAACTACAGAGAAAATAAAACTGTACAAGTATACGAGCATGTAACAACGGTAAATATGACAGTATGTTAACCTCACAGAGGAGTTTTAATGATTTAAAGGTGGAGCAGCCGCTGATGCAACACCGTGAAAGACTCTTGTTCACTCAATAAGTCACATTTATAAAGAAACTCACTGAAATCTGCATCTTCCAACTAAAGCATGATGTGTACGACACATAATTCAGCAACAATAGCCATAATAAGACTGACAGCCTTGTTTTCATGCTCAAACATAAAATAAAAAACGTCCAATGAGAAGTATTCTAAAGTCAGGATGATGTAGGTTTTTGCACAAAACACTTTTTCACCCAAACTGACGACAGCCAACGCTGCACGATGGAAAAATATAAATGAGAGCAGAAGATGAAACGCTCTCTGAGACGTGAGGGTCTCCAACTCTTGCCTTTGTTTTTCTGACGGTTAAAAAACATTTCCCGTGCTCATTACTGCGTAGCGTGCCACTCATCCCGTTTGCACTCAATCCCTGCTCGCTCCCAAATTACCGCCGTGTCCTATTTTCAGACCTGTTACATCACTTTACAATCCCATGTGTGTCATTCTCATGTTTTTCTGTAAAACATTTGGAGGAAGAGTCGAAAGCATGAATTTTATCTGTCAATCATTCCCAAAATACATTTGTCTAGTGCCGACATGGGCAACTGTAGGCCCTCGACCTCATTTTGAGAACAGCTAAATAAAATACACACACAAAATGACAGAAAAATACACAAAACATCGCTAAGAACAAAAAAAACAAAAACACACAAAACTACAATGAAAAAATACTAAATAAAATAGAAAAGACTCCAAAAACACACAAAATGAGAACAAAAATGCACAGAAAAACAAAAACATCTATTTAAGAAAAATGCACAAAGTTATTCCAAAGACACGGAATATAACAAGACAACTGCACAAAATGACACCAAAAAGATACAAAACCACAAAATTGCACAAAATAAGTCAATAGAAAATGACAATTAAAAATGCAGAAAATGATTCCAACATGTCAAACGAAAAACAAACTCATTCCATCAACATGCAAAACAACAACAAAAATGCACAAAATGACAGAAAAACACACAAAGAATCAACAACAACAACAAATGACTCCAAAAACATACAAAACAACAAAATAATTGTACACCAAAATAGTGTTAAATCACTGAAATGACTCTCTAAACACACAACGTGTGTGTGTGTGTGTGTGCGTGTGTGTGTGTGTGTGTGTCTGTGTGTGTCATGGTGCTGCCTTCATGACCCCTGAATGAATCCACTGCTCAACTCAGTCATTTCTGTGAATAAAACACGATCAATACGTTTGTGACTTTATTACAACAATAAAAATAAGACATTGAATCTTTGAAGGAACTCAATAGAAAACTGATGCATAACATAACTGGGACCAGTAGATGCTAACTTGAACCAGTAGAGGCTAACTTGGACCAGAAGATGCTAACTTGGACCAGTAGAGGCTAACTTGGACCAGAAGATGCTAACTTGGACCAGTAGATGCTAACTTGGTCCAGAAGATGCTAACTTGGACCAGTAGATGCAAACTTGGACCAGAAGATGCTAACTTGGACCAGTAGATGCTAACTGGGACCAGTAGATGCTAACTTGGACCAGTAGAGGCTAACTTGGACCAGAAGATGCTAACTTGGACCAGTAGATGCTAACTTGGACCAGTAGATGCTAACTGGGACCAGTAGAGGCTAACTTGGACCAGAAGATGCTAACTTGGACCAGTAGATGCTAACTTGGACCAGTAGAGGCTAACTGGGACCAGTAGATGCTAACTTGGACCAGTAGAGGCTAACTGGGACCAGTAGAGGCTAGCTTGGACCAGAAGAGGCTAGCTTGGACCAGAAGATGCTAGCTTGGACCAGTAGATGCTAACTGGGACCAGTAGAGGCTAACTTGGACCAGTAGATGCTAACTAGGACCAGTAGATGCTAACTTGGACCAGTAGATGCTAACTTGGACCAGTAGATGCTAACTGGGACCAGTAGAGGCTAACTTGGACCAGAAGATGCTATCTTGGACCAGTAGATGCTAACTTGGACCAGTAGATGCTAACTGGGACCAGTAGAGGCTAACTGGGACCAGTAGATGCTAACTTGGACCAGTAGATGCCAACTGGGACCAGTCAATGCTAACTGGGACCAGTAGATGCTAACGTGGACCAGTAGAGGCTAACTGGGACCAGTAGATGCTAACTTGGACCAGTAGATGCTAACTTGGACCAGTAGAGGCTAACTGGGACCAGTAGATGCTAACTTGGACCAGCAGATGCTAACTGGGACCAGTAGATGCTAACTGGGACCAGTAGATGCTAACTGGGACCAGTAGAGGCTAACTGGGACCAGTAGATGCTAACTTGGACCAGTAGAGGCTAACTTGGACCAGTAGATGCTAACTGGGACCAATAGAGGCTAACTTGGACTAGTAGATGCTAACTTGGACCAGTAGATGCTAACTTGGACCAGTAGATGCTAACTTGGACCTTCAAGCTTGTCTCAGACTTCCTAAATTCACATTTTACTGGACAGATGCTACAGTATCTATGTTTTATGTTTCTCTTTCCTCAGATCTGACAAACACAGACTGGACTTAAACCCCAGAGAAAACTGACTATAATTATTGACTGAGAACAAACTAAAACAACAAATAAAGCCAAGAGAAAAACTGGCATTTATTAGTTATTGGTTGTAAACATTTATTTAGTAAATGAGATAATTTTGCTAAAACATGAATTAAAAAGGTTGAAGGTGAGAAAGTGAAGGTTGGCTATATTTCCCCCCAACCAATGGTCAAAAGTTTTCCCAATTTTAAATATAATTTCTATAATCTAATATTTATTTTAAGTGCCAAAAAACTAGGAAATAATAAAATTGGTGATATAAAATTCAAAGGTTCACAAAATAAAAACAACTAAAATAGTTTTAAAGGACCAGCAGCCGATGATATTTGACCCTCCTGCTTTCCGTAGCAGCTCAGAGCTTTATTTACAACATGGCGGACACTGCGGGTGCTCCGTAGACTCACTCGTCTGTTGTTTGTAGCGATGCACTGAGAAAACAGAGAACGAACAAACACTGCAGTCAGTGTCTGGATATAAAGGAGTTTATTAGGCGGTGCTGTTCCTACTCCCTCCTCCTCGACAAAATTAGCGTCCACGCCGCCACGGCACTGCCAGTGTGAATGCTTTCAGCGTTCAGCGTTTAGCAAAGGCGGAGTAACATTGTTAGGAACTATTAACGCAATAAGCTATGTTGTTGTTGAACTTTTAAAAGCTTTTAATCCATATGGATAGTTTTATTCTATCCTACCTGTGTCCAACTTTGTAAATAACTGCCAGCAAGTCTATCCCTCCATGTTAAAGTGAATCTCACATGTTAAAGCACACGTATCCAGTGTTGTATCATATACGTATCATGTAGAACATCATAAATCATAACTCGGCCAATAACTCAGGACCTCAAGTGGGAGCTGAACATCAGCTCCCTTATCAAAAAAGCTCAGCAGAGGATGTACTTTCTGCGGCAGCTGAAGAAGTTCAGTCTGCCAACAAAGATGATGGTGAACTTCTACAGCTCCATCATCCAGTCCATCCTCTGCTCCTCCATCACCATCTGGTACGCTGCAGCTACGGCCAAGGACAAGGCCAGACTGCAGCGTATCATCCACTCTGCAGAGAAGGTCATCGGCTGCAATCTGCCCTCCCTCCAGGACCTGTACGCCTCCAGGATTTTGAGGCGTGCAGGAAAGATTGTGGCCGACCCCTCCCACCCCGGTCATAAACTGTTTCAATCTCTCCCTTCTGGTAGGAGGTTTCGGTCCATCAGGACCAGAACCTCCAGACACAAAACAGCTTCTTTCCCTCTGCCACCATCCACATGAACACACCCCAAGTCACCCCCTCAACCCCCCCCCCCCCCCCCCCCCCCCCCACCCGATCACCACCTCCACCAGCTTGATACCTGCTGCACTGTATATATATATTTATATTTATCCTATTTATCCTTTATTCTCCATCTATCCTTTATTTATCCCTCATCCTTTATATTTATCATTATTATTATTATTATTATTGTTGCTGGGTTGTTCTTTGTTGTGTTGTTTTTATTTCATTTATTTCTTTTTGTTGCTTGTTTTGTGCACCAACCACCAAGTCAAATTCCTTGTACTATCCTCAAAACTGTACATGGCAAATAAAACATTTCTGATTCTGATTCTGATTCTGAAAGGACGTGAAAACAGGAAGTTTGGTCACCCTATGCTAGCTACTACATGTATAGCATCGAGGTGCTAGCTGCTACATGTTTAGCATTGAGATGCTAGCTGCTACATAATTATCATTGAGATGCTAGCTGCTACATGTTTAGCATTGAGGTGCTAGCTGAGTTCCACTGATCCACAAACTCTTTCTGGCATAATTTTCACACAACTAGGCTTTAGTTTTCCATCCAGTGTTTTTATTTCAACAAAATTAACGCTCACAAAGCACAGCAACAACTTCTCCTCTGGTTCTCCTGTTTCTTGTGTTGTGGTGTGTGCATCAGTAATATGGGTATAATGGGAACTCGTGCAATGAGAAAGGTTTGCGCTGTTTGGATATGAGAAAAAATTAAGAGCGTTTTATTTATTTTATTTTTGTTACTTTAGGTCTGATCTGCAATTCCCTTATCTTCAAAGAAATGTGCGTGATAAATTATAATCTATAAACTATTCATCTCAAAATGAGCAGATTCACAAGAAAACAATGATTTCCTCAATTTTATTTTACCGTTTTAAGCATATATTTCAATAATAACTGTGATGTCTTGTTAGTTTGGATAAATCATGGATTTCTCCCTGCTTGGTTTGTTTATCATAATCAAATAGTTATTGATGAGTGGAGTCAGATGTTTGCCTCCTGTGCTGCTTTGCTGTGCACGTGATGATGAGAAGGATTGATAAAAAATGAGAATATTAAAAACCCTTCATCGTCCGACCTGATTGACAGTTTTATTTGTGTTACAGCTCATGTACTGAGCCATAATATTTGTAATAGCAGACATATTTATAGCTTTGCAGGAACTGTGTTTTGATGTCCTCCATCACACTGTGCAGGAGAGAGAGTTAGTTCCAGCTAAAGCAGAGAATAAGCCTCTGTAGAGGCAGTAGTGTAATCCATCAGGATTCACAGTTAAACCACACCCAACTGGGAAAGTTCCAGTCTCCTGTGTTATTCCTGTTTGAATGGAAAGTTTGTTGTAAATAAACACCTGTTGGAACTGCACGAACAATTACTCCTTTCCTTATTTTGTCTTGATTCAGATTTGTTTTTTTTCTTTTATCTGTGTGAACTCCTCCTATATCCTGTGTCCAATTTTGACAAATAAGTGTACTTTTATAATTTGTAACTTTTTGACTTATAACTGTTTTCTTTCCCATTCATTTCTATTGGAAATTTCAACTTTTTCAACTTTTAACCCCTTCATCCCCAGACATTCTTCAACTGATTTCAACCATTCAACCTTTAACATGTTCAGCAAATTGAACATGTTCCAACCCCTGCCGCTTCTCCGTGGACTTTTACTCCCCCTTAAACATGTTTGTAATTCTTCTACAGTCTGCATTGACTTCACCCACCGGAGTGTCATGTTTAAGGGGAGTAAATAGCTCCTTAATAGCTACAAAAAGGTTTAGAAGTCATAGGGGTTGAAATTGTCGCCACCTCCGGTCACAGATTTTTTCGGGTCACAGATTTTGGCACAACAGCGGTCTTCCCCCTTCAATGGAGCCTCCGCCCTAGCTGCTGAATACACAGACATGTTACCACTACAGCTAACGTTAGCATGTATATTAGCCGTCGTATTTGCCTACCAGCTGCAGTTTGAGCACAAACCAGGAAAGAGCGAGAAAAACACTTGATGTTGTGCTGCCTTGCAGTGCAGGGGTATGAGGACCCTTGTTTGCTGTCGTGCGCCGCCATCTTGGGCAAAAGCCCGATACTGCGACTAGTCGATGTCACGTAGACAGAGTTGTGAGACAACGCTGAAGTTGACTAGTCTGTTCAACCCCATCAGCTACTACCTCCAACCCATTGCAACTTTTTCCAGCTTTATTGCTAATGTTGCTTGTTTTGTGCACCAACCACCAAGTCAAATTCCTTGTACTGTCCTTAAAACTGTACATGGCAAATAAAACATTTCTGATTCTGATTCTGATTCTAATACTAGGTTAATATCAATGCTAGGCTAATGCTAAGTTAATGCTAATGCTAAGCTAATGTTAGGTTAATGCTACCACTAGATTAGTGCCAATCTAGGTTAATGTTTTGCTAGGCTAATACTGTTGCTAGATTAACGTTAACGTTAAGTTTATGCTATTGCTAGTTTAGGGCCAATACTAGGTTGATGCTATTGCTAGGCTAATACTGTAGTTATGATAATGTTAATACTAGGCTAATATTAACACTAGTCAAATACTAATGCTTGGCTAATGCTATTGCTATGTTTATGTTAAGGCTAGGTTCATGTTAATGCTAGGATAGTGCCAATACTAGATTAATACTATTGCTAGGCTAAAACTAAGATTAGGCTAATGCTAACTTTAGGCTAATATTAATGTTAGGGTAATGCTAATCCTAGGCTAATGCTAGCTAATGCTAGGCTACAGCTAGTTAATGCTAAGGTAATGGTAATGATAGCTAATGCTAAATTAAATGCAATTTAATGCTAATTCTAAACTAATGCAGTGCGACGCCAGCCAGCACCATTTTTTTTCCAGGAAATGCAAATATTCTCTTTTTTTATATATATTCTTGTTAAGCTGAAAAAGCCACACCCAAAGTAAGCATGAATAAAAGCATGGATATTTTTTTCCTTTACAAAAATATTGTATCGTCTTTATTGCGTGCACATTATCGTCTAATGAAGGGACCTCAACCTTGGGGTCGGGAGACACCGGGTGGGGGTCGCCAGATGCCTTCAAGAAATTAACAACAACAAACAATTTGAGCCATTTTTGCCATATTTTTGCTCCTTTTAATACATATTTGTTACATTACTCCCATTTCTGACACTTCACCAACATAATAATTTGAGGAAAATTTCAGCATTTTGTTAAACTGGGAAATCTTTTAACAATTTCACTTTCAACAAAATGTCATTGTGTGATATAAGGGTGTTTTTGGAGGAACTGAGATATTTACAGGAAAAGTGAATCAGTTCAAACTTCTATCAGGGCAGCGTTTGCCTCTCGTCACTCTCATTTCAAAGTTCTCTGTGAAGTTCTTTTAAATCCAACATGGCCGTCCACTGAAAGAGCGTATGTTTTCCTTCACCCTCCATTAGACTTTGAGAAGTTCTTCTATCTTCACCCTGATTAATTCAACAACTCTCATAACAGAATGGAGAAGGACACTGTGGAAAGGGAAAGGAGTGAAAGCAATCTCCTTCCTATTGGTGTCCAGGCTGCGGTATAACCAGAGAAGGGATGTAAACAACTTCCAACGCATAAATATTTAAATGTTTCATTAGACGCTGTCTGCTGAGGAGACGGAGCAGAGCTAGGGGAGTTCAACCCCCCAGCAGCAGCAGAACGAGGCGCAAAGTCAAACTACGTCAAAGACAAATCTCTCTGTCAACGGGAACAAGTGGCCTTTTCCACTGGTGATATATAGATCTATGTATATTATAGATATCTACACCTAGACTGTGGCAGCAACATCTAGGTAATTATCAACATATGTGTTTACAAGCACAGACTTTCACTGTCTGGATTAACTGCTGAGTCACCTATAATATGCAATATTAGTGACGAGTCATGTTAGCCAAAGATCACATGCACATAATCACAAGTTCTGAATCACATGTTCAGAATCACCAGGTGGTCTTAAATGGAGGGGGGGCATTAAGAAAACTACGAGGGGCACAGATTCTCAGGCTTCACTTCCTGCTCTCTATCTGAATTTTTCGGTCTGGCTTTGTCGCGATGCAGCAATGTGACTGATGTCACGTGAATCAACAGAGCAGGCCATAGACATATACACATTCTACTAGCTGATCCTAACAACAGCTCTAGGGTACGTTCTATAGCACAAATGTAAAATAATTACACAGTACATTATATCTATGGAGCTGTCAGTGAATGGACACAGTCAGTTGTGATAGCCAATCAGATATCTTTGATGAATAAAAAGCTCCCCCATGACGCCGACACTGTCACATGCACACAATCACATGTACACAATCACATGTTCAGAATCATATGTTCAGAATCATATGTTCAGAATCAAATGTTCAGAATCAAATGCACAGCTTTGAATTTTTTAGATAAAACATTTAATCTCCAGCAGTGAGAAATTTCCAGGGAAACCAAATCTGTTGGTGATGTCTGAATATAAAGGAATCATGAAATAATATGATTGAATTCTCTCAGCAGAGAGACAGTGAACTCATTTGTTTGTTGTGTGTGTGTGTGTGTGTGTGTGTGTGTGTGTGTGTGTGTGTGTGTGTGTGTGTGTGTGTGTGTGTGTGTGTGTGTGTGTGTGTGTGTGTGCATGTGGTGATGCTAATGTGTGCAGACACCTTGCAGGTCCCAAAGTGACTCCAGTAGTAACAAATCAATCACCGTTGCCTGAGTGGACCATCTCAACACGCCTCCTTTGTGATGCCATTATCTGCCATTTAGGAAGGAAAAGTCACATTGATTCCTCCCATTATGTCACAGCAGCCGTTTTGTTCTTTTCAACTCTTCTATTTGTCTGGGAGCTAAAATCTGAGAGCCACAGAGCGCTAACAAACTAAGAACAAGTGTGTCGCTTTAAGTGGCAGAAAAATAGTCCTTGTTATAGTCCCATTGATTCCTTAAAAAGTGTTATCCATCTTCTCTGTTTGGGTGAGACGATGTCCGCTTCATTTACGAAGGACGAACACTCACGCTGGGGACCTTTGCACAGAATATCTGCATCGATTTGCAATTTGCAAACAGCAGGGCTCTTTTTATAAGAGATGTGTATTTGGACTTGGATTAGTGAATAATGGAGGGAACAAGCGACCAAACTTGGCTCTCTAACATTGGTTGCACTGAGCTGTGCCGCCCCACGGGGGGCGAGAGGATAAAAGAAGCGGGGGACAGTGAGGATGATGAAAGCCTTTCATGAATGGAAAATATTGAGCACTCAGGAACTTGGCATTGATTTTTGGACAGCTGTGCTTTTCCACGGACTGAATAAAGTCGTCAGTCGCTGGCTTTCATTTAACAACAAATGACCAACTATTGGTGACGACTAAAGCTGCTCAATTAATGAAGGATTCAGGTTAAACATGAAGTGAATACTTTTTTTTATTTTCTCTTCTATTAATCTTAAATTAAAAGTAGTTGGTACTATTTGGTATTAACATAATTCCATTTCAAAGACTTTATCGCGTTACAGAAAAAAACAACCTTTTTTTTTTTTTTTTTTTGCATTACAAACAGCGTGGAACCTTTCTCATTGTACGAGATAATACAGATGCACAAGCAACAACACAACAAACAAGAGAACCAGAGGAGAAGTTGTTGCTGTTCTTTGTTGGCTTTAATTTTATTTTAAATAAAAACACTGGATGGAAAACTAAAGCTCAGTTGTGTGAAAAATGTTTGTCGATCAGCTCTAACAACTCAATGCTAAACATGTAGCAGCTAGTACCTCAATGCTAAACAATGAAACAGCTATCACCTCAATGCTAAACATGTAACAGCCAGCAACTCAATGCTAAACATGTAGCAGCAAACACCTCAATGCTAAAGATGTAGCAGCAAGCACCTCAATGCTAAACATGTAGCAGCTAGCACCTCAATGTTAACATGTAGCAGCTAGCACCCCAATGCTAAACATGTAGCAGCTAGCATCTCAATGCTAACATGTAGCAGCTAGCATCTCAATGCTAACATGTAGCAGCAAGCACCTCAATGCTAAACATGTAGCAGCTAGCATCTCAATGCTAAATATGTAGCAGCTAGCATCTCAATGCTAACATGTAGCAGCTAGTAAGTAAGTAAGTAATCTTTATTTATAGAGTGCTTTTCACAGGTAAAAACCACAAAGTGCTTTACACAATTTTCAGTATCATCCCGTCTAAAGAGAACATGGAAGAACAGTAACAAACATCATGGGAGACAAGAACGGGAGAACTGTGGGTCACCAAGGGCATTTGAGGCACCCCGTATTCAGATGAAAAAAGGAAAAACAACATGAAGGGAGGTGAAGGGGAAAAAGCAGATTATGAACTAAATTCCCAAAAGAAGAAACAAAGTACAGAACAGACAAAACAAGCAGGCAGCTGGCAGCACGGGCAGATAGGGAGGAGAGCGGGAGAAGAAAAATGTGAAAGAACCCTGGAGGGAGAGCAGACAGTGTCTCCAATCCACACTGACACTCAGACAGGGTTCAGAACCAGAATGAATAAATCCATGAGTGACAAATGAACAAAGTCAGTGATAAATGATTGTAGTGACAGTCGACCACTCTGTGGTAGAGGATGTGGGCGGGGCTAGAAGCGGCAATCATGGACTGTTGAAGGACTCCCACTCAAAATTCCTTCTATCCTCAGGGTTTGTGTGTCATCAACAGTCTGTGATTATTCACTATCTTCAACCCTCACAGCATCAGCTGCACTGTTTAAGGGAAAGTAAAGGGTCCATTAGGAGAGCTCTTTTTCTCTGCTTCATTGTCTATTACCAAACCACAGAGTTGGAACTGTCGCCCGAGCGGTCACAGATCATTTTGGGTTACAACTGTTTTTATTATCTTTCTGTAAACAAAAGAGGTTTGCATAGACATCTTTAACTTTTCCTGGTTTTTTAGAGCAACCAAAAGCAGCACAAGTTGTCATTGTGACTGAAAAATCTACTGAATGATCCAAAAAGCTGTTAAATGATCTAAAAGTCTAGGAAATTATCTAAAAATCAGGCTGGATGTTTCAATCCAACAAAAAACAATGGGAAGTTTACAGGCAGTGGGGCCGTGTGACATCATCAATCATGTGATTTCAAGATGGAGGAACACAGGCTCTAAAACTGTAAAGTATACCTATTTTTAAAAGTAAATTAAATTAATATGGTGTATCATGTGTTTTGTTAGACATAGATCTTCTAATAAATGCATTTCAAAGATTTTAGGCCAAACTTGTAAAAACAGTGGAGGGTCCTTTAAAGCTGTGCTTTAATAAAAATAAAAAGGTTGCTCATTGTACTTGTGCAATTTATAACAAAACTATTTGTGCTTTCACTTTTAGCAGACACTGAACAAAACCAAACATCCAAAGTTTAAGCAACCACAGACCAAAAGGCCATGATAATTTAAATAGTTAAAAGACTTCAACAAAAAACTAAACACAATCTAAAAGCCACAATGAAAAAAAGTCTAAATCTAAGAAACAATATGTATTCTTGTGAAAGGCACTAAAGTGTGTATTTATTTAATTTTATTTTGACATGTACTTTAGCCACATTAGGAGGTGTTTCAAAAAAACTCTCTCTCGTGTCATTGGTAAAATTGGTAGTTGACCCAAACAGCTTCACTCGCCTGACTTGACCTTTGTCTTAGAAGACATTGGTCAATGCGAGGTTTTTTCAAGCACTTCATCTGCCCTTGATGTATTCTTAGGCTTCTGATGGATGTTATCTTGGACCAGCCACAACAACATACTTGGAGCTCCAGTCCTTCAGCTGATGTTACTTGCTTGGTGCCGATTATCTGATTCGTGGTTGTGTTCTTTCCAGGGTCAGGTACCAGGTTATCAGCCGATGAGTCATCTTCCACCCCCGCTCTCGCAGACTCTAGGGGTGTTTTCCTCTTGGATTTTTTGTAGCAATAAGGTGCCATCATGGATAGCTAGTCTATGACAGCCCCGTTGGGGTCCTTCCAAGCCGTCACATGGTCTGGAACTAGTGTATCTAACTTGTGTCAGTGTTTTCAGTAAAGGGGTGATCAAGAAATCAATTTCAAAGCTTGAAATGCTTTATTATAAGGAATACATCACTATATTGTCATCACTTAACATATTTAATTATATCTACTATCTGCAACATGGCAGTAGCACCTAAATATGATGTTTGTTTGGAGTGTGCAACAATGAACTTTTAAAAATAAACTAAACAAATTTACAACATAATGTAATTTAAAGAGTGTAACTAACACTAGGGACATTTACAGAGGAAAAAAGAACACACACTTCTAAACATATTCACCTGCTTATTTAATTAAGACAAAACATTACTCAACCCTTAACATCTGGATCATCAAATACTCTGTGAAGTAGACCACATTTTAACTCATTTCACTCTATTCCTGATTCCTGAATTACTTATTTTTCCAAGTGTACTTCTTGTTACTCCTTGCAGAACAGAGTAAATCGTTGTCTTTTCAAGCGCTGTTGTAAAACTCTGAACAGGAATGTTCAAAGTTGAGAGTGATAAGGAGCTCACTCATCATGAGCTCCATGGAGCATCTGTTCCTGCATGAGCTCCATGGAGCATCTGTTCCTGCATGCACTCCATCCTGGAAAATAATTTTTCCAGTGGATGCTGAGGTACTCAGGGTGTGGCCGATGATAGACGGGATGTTAGGCAGGTCAGCTTCTTTAAAGAGAGCCAAGGTGGGTGGCCACACCTTTGGACTTCCAGTCATCTTCAGTATCTTCTTTGAACCTCTTCAGAATGCTGTTTGCTGTGGAGCATTCATCAGAGAGTTCATCCATATTGACTTTATGGATCAGGTTTAGCTTGGTGGTCACCCTCTCCATGTCACTGAAGGTCAAGGTTCCATTGTGCAGCGAGAACGGCCAGTTGTCCTCTGAAAAGTTGAACAATGTTTCATCATATGAGTGCTGTATTGAGAAATGCAGTGAAATCTGCCCTTGCCATGTCTGCATCACATAGAAGGAGACGCTGCAGCTTAACTTTAGTTAAGTAGCCATAGAACTGATCATCTCTTCTCTGTGTAAGTTTTTGCTTGAAGTTTTTTATGATGGAATATAACTCAACACAAGTGGTTTCAATACTTTCCAGTTTCTTTACAATTTCCTCAACTAGCGAGAGGCTATTATTGCAAAAGAGAAGGTAAACCTCCACAATGTCTCCATCTTCCTCAGTTGAGTCCTCACTGAGCTTTTAAGCTCTAAGTTGTTTGGGACACTCCTCTCCCAGGCTGGTGAAGTAAGATTTCAGTGCAGTCCAGGTTTGCAGGAGTGATGGCTGGATTAAGGGACAGCCACCTGGTTCTAACATGTCATAGAATTTCCTGGAACTCAACATCACAAAACCAGCAAAACTCTTTGAGTGATTCCCTCCTTTTGGCAGATGTGGAAAAAAAGCCAAAGACCTTCAATCTAATATTTTCCACATCCACAGTGAGATGGTCAAGAGCCTGCTTTACTGTATTTTGTACGATGTGGGCATGGCAGTTACCTTTTAACAGATATTTTTGTTTCTTCTTCAAGTTTGTGAAGACAGAGTTGTGAATTCCATAATTCACATTGGTATCGTCTGCACTAAATGCTGTAACTTGATCAAATGATAAGCCAAAGTAGTCCAGTGACTGCTCTATGAGAGCTACAATCCCAGCACCAGACTCATCTGGGTTCTCTATGAAATCGAGCATTAATTTGGTGACCCCACATTGTAGATTGATGTATTGAACAGCAAGGGAAACATCTTCCCTGGGCCTTTATATGATGCATCTGTTTGTATGGAGAACGGGAGGGGTTTATCTGAGAACAAACCACGGCCTCTGCCTTTGTTCTTCCAATAGTCATTTTTTATTTTTTTTTATAATTTTTGAATCTGGTAAAATCTTTTGATTCAATGTATGTGAGCAGTCAGTACTGTTGTAGCTTAGGTTGTGTCTGACTGTGTGGTACACCTGTGTCACCTCGGCTGCAGTTACAAAGTGGGGAGGAGGGAGTGCCACCATTCATAGTGTACGTAAACAGTATTTTCCTGCTTCCTGTCTTATGACTGGAAAGAAAGTCAGATCATCCAACCAAAAAAGCCACGCTAAAAAAAAATTTACATTTTTACATAGAACAGTGTTTTCAAAACTTTATTGCCCCATGTACCCCTTAGCCTTTATTTCCTATGGCATGTACCCCTTAGCTCATGTTATTATTCATTTGTGTCCACAGGATCATCTAAACTCTTACCTGTGTCTCATCTAAATTTTAACCTTGAATTTAGGCATTTTTATTCATTATTACCTTCGCCAAGAGAGTCTGTGCGTCATTCTGTCAGTCAGTGTGTTAGCAAGATAACTTGAAAAGTTATGAATGGATTTGAATGAAATTTTCAGGAAAATCGATAAATGGGACAAGGAACAGATGATTACATTCATTTTGGTGATGTTCTGACCAAAATTATATTATATATATATATACACATTAATTTTCCTATCTACACTGGAGCTTCTGTTAAAAAAACATTGTTTTAGAACACTGATGATGTCATCAGCAGTGATGTCATCAGTGTTCCAATTAGAATGTTCTAATGATGTCGTCATCAACAGTGATGATATAAGAATTCTATGCTAAGCAAATGCTAAGCTAATGCAGTGTGACGTTGTCGGTCAGTGTGTTAGCAAAATAACTTAACAAATTTGAATTAAATCTTCAGAAAAAAATATGTATATCCCATTAATTTTCCCATCCACACTGTGGAACTTGTGATAATGTCATTGTTTTTAAATAAGGGACATGCTCAAATCAATTCCTGTACATTTTTATTGATTTAACTGAAGGTGGGTAAATTTACAGGAAAGATCTTGCTTCTCTTTGAAATTGTACACATCATATATGAAAAGTCCAGAGTACTCCAGAAGGGTTTACAATCTGGAGAACCACTGTATTCACTACTATAATCTTTAAATGGCTTCAAAGTTGTGACTTCCTCTGAGTCTAGTTAAAAATTGTCTAAACTTTGTGAAACCAGCTCTGCTGGTAGGTTGAGATGTGTCCCTAATGTTGTTTTTGTGATCTGCATACGGACAGCATTGACGTTAGACAAGAATGCGTCCTCAAAGATCTTTGTGTGAATGAAGATTCGGAGAAGTTGGTGAAGGAAACATGGTATGTTAATTTATCTTGTATGTTTGCTGAGGTTTTGATCAGTTGGGATGAATGGGGTTTCCTCTGGGTTTCAATCAGCTTTACAATTTGGAAAGATAAGGTCTTAAAAACCTCTTTGAAATCTACCTACTTGCTGACTGCATTGCATTTCTAAACCAACCAGCCATGTACTTACAAACTGATAACGCTTTCTTGTCATTTTTTTGTTGCTCTTATGTGTTTTTGTCTCATTTTTTGTCTTTTTTTTGATGCTTTTTTTCAAGAAGCTTTTAGGTTTGGGTAATGACAAACTAGAGAACATGTTCTTGGTTCAGGTGAGGGTTAAGAGCTTAACACCTTCTGGTTCTTCCAACCACCTGTCCACCACAGACATGAAGTTAAAGAGATCCATGTCTGGACCCTCCAGGCTAATGAAGAGGAGCTTTGTTAATGTTTTTATTTTTGTTGGTCATAGATGACTGATGAAAACATTGGAACGGCCATGGCAGAGACTTTGTCATGTGACATGAAGGAGTAGAGCCTGGTGAAGACCCTGAGGATGTTAGAATCATTCTGGAGGGGGTGGAAGTACTCAATGGTAAATGTACTTTTTGCTGTGGCACTGTTGCTTGCTCTTGTGTACGCTCTAAACCTGAGCTACCCTCCAGAGCTAAAATATACATTCAACGCAGAAACAGACTATTCAAAAAGATACAAGTTCTCAAAACATCACTTTGCCGTTAGTAAAGTTAATAGAGAATCATTGTCACTGTAGTTCACAGTGAGAGGATTTGGAGCTGATGATGGTTACATACATTATGTCCCTGACACTGACTAACTGTTACATTTGAATGGTTTTCTATACTGTACAGGGCCTTTTGAGACTGCTCATTTATGTTATTGGAAAAATGTCCCCTAAATGTGGTATGGACATGTTTTTTGTTTCTGTAAGTTCACGTACAAGTGCAAAACCTTTGGAAAACGTTGCATTATTGCTTAATTGGAGAAAAATATGTTATGTTTCTACTTTTATACTAGTTTGCATTGACATTAGTTAAAATGTGTTAAAAATACTGAAGGGGAAAGTGAAACATTAAAAGGGGAGTGCAAAGATGGGATCCAACTCCCAAAAGTATCTTAGAGTTCAGATCATGCATTTAGAAGACTTTTTTTTTTTTTTTAAAGGGGGGAAGCAGTGTGCGGTATTTCACCAGATTGTGATAAAAAAAAAAAAGTTGAAGCACTGTTTGCTTTGTTGCACTTTTATTCCATGTGTTACTACCAGTGTAGACCGTTCTGACCCCCAGTTTCCACTGGATGCGGCTCTGCTGCGTTACGTCTCCACCGCGTTACCGGAGCTGATAGGTTTTCACTTTATTCTATGTGTTAATTTCCACCAGGTCCGCTGTGGTGCGTGTCTGCTCCCTCCCAGATATGGTAGTCCAGTGCCCTCCACCAGATATATGCAGGACTTCTATTTCTGACGGACACCGGAGCACGACGCATCAATCAGCACAGAGCAAATGAAGCTAAACAGGAAATTAAGCACGTACTCCGCAATAAAATATCGGGTTGCTTTTCAAAATAAAACACTTCAGATTATATTTCAAGTAAATACATCACCAAAACGTCATAATGTGTAAAAACAAAATCACATCCACTATATTGATTCCTCTCATACTGTAACTCACTGTAAACTGCAGCAACTTTGATTTAGTTCATGTTTTACTGGTGCAGTTTTGTCTCTTCTCTGTTGCTAAAAATTTGTGGCTATGACAAAACCAGAGTCCAACCTTCTTGTTCTCCTTCGTTAGGAACACTGACCTGTTTATCTGTTTAACACATACATTTAACTGCGTTCTCGCGCGATTATATAAATATCGTGAGAACTGCTCTGTCTCGTGATGTCACAGTTGTTCAACCAGAGCGCACCGCGGCGCACTCAAAATGCAACCGGTGTAATTACCAGACAGCGGTGAAATACCGGATCGGTGCCGTGGTGCAGCGGAGACGTATCCAGTGGAAACCTGGAGTCATTGACTCATTTGGAAAATACATTTTTATGGCAATATCTACTGTTTGTCTTTTCTTTCTCCACTTGACACCAAACAGTCTGTAGATTTTGACACTATTCACTGCAAACTTTAAAGTATTTACACTTAAATTGTATTCTATGAATGTCCTTAATTAAATCATGGAAAGTAGTTCCATGTGATTGAATGGCTTTTTTCAGCATTAACCAATTCTGTTGCGCTAACTAATTTTATTTGAGTTGGATCAACTTAATATAGTTTTGTAATTTTTCTACTGTGAAATTAGTGGGTCCAATACTATTATATTTAGTCAGTCCTAGCGCTAGGAAACAAGTTAAATCAACCCCAATGAATTCATTAACCTAACACATTTAAATTGAGTAGAACCCAAACCTAGTCAACCCTAATATATGGCATTGAACCAAGTCAAGTGCATCAAGTTGGGCTAACAAAATTGCTTCATGATGAAAGGAACCATTTAATCATGTGGAAATACTTTCCATAAGTTTTTTATGTTCATTCAAAGAGTTGTTTTTTATTTTTAGTGCACACAGAGCAGCTTTGGCATTTCCTGTGTTTTATTTTATTCATTATTCTGAAATTTAGTGGTTTGTGTGTGTGTGCGTGTGTGATGGACGACCTGACGGACATGTCTAGTGTCATTTATGTAAATATGGAATAAACAACGTACAAGACGCACTATTTAATGGCCAAATACTGATCCATTCTATATTTTAAGCGATGGGTGGCAGCCCTACTGCTACGGCCCATAATGCAGTGGTCCACTCATAGAAATGAAGGAGCACATATAGTGAGGCTCAGCTGTGCTTCAACAGAAGGTCACACATGTATCACCTCCGTTAGGTTTGCCTGACACACATTCCCATGATTTATTCCCAGAGAGACGGAGCAGCTCAGAGCAGAGGTCACAGGCAGTCAGTATTCACACAGTCACACTAACGTCACACACGGACACGTGCACACGTTCATCACAAGGTCACGTTGAGCTCTGGCCTCGTTCACAGAGAACAGAGACAAAGTGGTGAGGAGAGCCTGCTATTCATCTTCAATTAAGTGGAGGACGCTCCGTGCTATGCTATGCTATGCTATGCTATGCTATGCTATGCTATGCTATGCTATGCTATGCTATGCTATGCTATGCTATGCTATGCTAAACAGGTGTCCTTTGCTATACGTCTTATAGATATGTGGCATTCTGATACAAGGTCGTCAGCTTCAGATTTCAGACCCTTTTTTTAAAGAAAAGAAACTCAGACATAGTTCCTGAATATTCAGAATTTCATAAAATTGCTAATATAAGGTGATGAAGTACTCACGTTGCTGTAAATTAGTTGCTTTTATGGGTTCTACGAGTGTTAAATCATCATTTTACTTGTATTTAAGTACGTTTTAAAAGAAGTGGTTGCATTTCTACACCCAACCGTTACTGAGTAAATTATAATATTTTGTTTTAAAATGATCAACAGACACTGTGAATCAAATGCATCACATCATAGCCGACCAATCAGATTGAACGTAATGAACCACGCCTAAACAGCATTGAATGGAGGTTATTTTCTCAGTTTTAGAGTTCATAAATGTAGCTGTACTTGGAGCCTTAGAATTTTTATTTTTGATTGAATTTATTGGTGTTATTTTATTTCGAAATTAATTGTACATTTTGACAGGCCTTTTATTTTATACAGATAAAATATTGTGTAGCTCATCAAAATCCGTTCATAACTTTTTAAAGATCCCATATCATGCTATTTTTCACCATCATCTCCATTTGTTCTAAGAACCCCACAAACATAGTATTAGAGGTTCATTTTACCAAACTCGCCTGTTTTCCAGAGTTTTAGCCTCTGAAAAGTCACTTTCTGAGCAACTCTACACAAACAGGCTGATTTGTGGCCTACCTATGCATATCCATGAGTAGTCTATAGACAGGACACTGACTTCCTCCTGTCCACTAAATGGGTGACCCTCACCCCCCCACCCCCACCAGACAGAGGCTTTACAATTTAACTGTCTCTTCCAAGCTCTCATGTATTCCACAAAAAAACTTTGGTAAAAAAAAATGAAATCTTCATAAACGTCATTTCTAACAGATCTTTAATTTCAATGTTTCTTCTGAACATGAACTGCCCTGAACAGGAATGCAACATTGAAGAACATGAACACTTCTTCTGAACATGGCTTCTCTTGCCTGCTTCCTGCTGACCTGGCAGCGCTTCCTCTCACATAGCTGAGCTACATTTGGCTTGAGGGAAGAAGCAGTTGAGACCCTCAGTATGGCTTGAAAATGATCATCAGTAAGTCTGGACCTGTACTTGGAATGTTGAAGTTCAAGGTAGAGAAAAACTTTTCACACAAATATGTGCTCCCAAAAAGGAGCATGGTCCGCTTGAACATCCGGGAAAGCTCAGGGAAGCTGGAGGTTTATTCTCTAAAAAATTGCCCAAGCTTGTCTGTTTTTCCACTTCCACCTCCTTTGAGATCACAGTTGCAGTGCAGGTCAATGAGCTCCATTTGAAGCACAGGAGGGGCATCTTGCACTTCAAAGGTAAAGGGGTGTGAAAAAATTTGAAAAGTGGCTCTGTGTGACTTGAAGTCTACAAATCTGTGATCAAATTCCTCCTGTCGCTTCGAAATGGCATCAACATACTTCTCACCACTGAATGTTGTGCCTGAAAACACAAGTGCTTTGCATGCTGGGAAATGGCAGAGGTTTGTCTGTGAGAGCTTTCCATAACACAAGTTTTGTGGCGAATGCCCTCACGTTGTCATAGGCAGCCCCTGGAGATTTTGTTCATTACATTCAGCTCATGCGTCAAGCAGAAAAGCTAAGTCCATGAGCCATTTTGGATCACTTAGCACAGGAAAAGCCACTCCATCCTTCTCCATGAAGGCTTTTACTTCTGCTCTCAACTCAAAAAATGTCTTCATGATGTTTCACCTGCTGAGCCAACGTACCTCGGTGAAGTAAGCACCTCATATTCTTACTCTATTTCTTCTAAAAAAGCACAGAACTGCCGGTGCTTTAAGCCCCTGAACCTGATATAGTTGATGCATTTCACAACAACAGACATCACATTGTCAAACATCAGGCATTTGCTGCAAAGGATCTGCTGATGGATAATGCAGTGCAGAGCAATGGCCTCCTCCACACCCTCCTCTTCCAGTTTTCTTTCCTGTCTCTGATGGCGCTCCATCAGTTGTTATTCCAATAAACCTTTTTCCATGGCAAACCAGCATTCACAATGACATCACACAGCTGGCCAGATGTCTCCTGAGCAGTGGTCTGGCCATGCATTGGAATTACTGTGAGGAACTCACAGTAATTCCATTCCTCATTAATAAAACCCTTCATATTTTGTGTTTCCTTGTGTTATCTTTGACTAATGTTTACATTTTTTTGAGGATTTGAAACATAAAAGTGTGGAAAACATGCAAAAAAGTCGTAAATCAGGAAGAGGAAAAACACTTTCTCACACCACTGTATTTCTAATCCCTCTTCACCTAAACCAAGCCTGGAAACTGTTCATTTAATGCTGCACTAATGATTCCCTAATCGAAACACAAAGACATACAGTATGATAAACTAAAAATACATTGCTTTCCCTGGAGTTGTCTGGGTACATTCTGTGTGTATTATTTTTTTTCTTTTATGAGAAACGGGAAAGTTCCCCACTGTACATTTTATGCTTTAATTCATAACATATTTTGGTGTGGCTCATTGTCTGTAGAAAGGAAACCACATGAACAACAGTCAGGACACAGGAGGAGAACTATCCAGGACATGAGGAGGACTACAAAGTTCTCCTTCTCTTTTGACAAATAAAAGGTAAGAACATGTTATATTTTCATTGATTAGAGTTCATATCGAGCCCAAAAAATCCAGCCCGACGCGAGCCCGAGCCATTAGCTTAAACTGTAGGCCTGAGCCCGAAGCAAACCCGGCATAAATTATTATTTTATTGAACGTGTTGCAGACGGTAAATTATTAGCGCGGTGCCTTGCACAGCGAGGGGGGGGGGGGGTCACACTCACCACAGCCCAAAAGGTATTTTAATGTTTTACGCAGTTTTACAGGCTTTAATGGAGGTCGTAGTAACACGCCAAAAATAAACAATCAAACACACAAAGAACCGTCGTACACCATCATACACTCACACAGAATTGTTCACTAGTCTTTTCCCCGCTTACGCCCGCCCTTTCCCCAGCCTCCCAGCCAATCAACACTCAGAACACATGTAAACAAAGACACATTGGCAGAGAAAGCTGCACGTAACCATGATGCCTTCATGGCCATGGGAAATCTCAGCATCAGTTAACCACTGAATAGTGGAACATAACCAGAACATAGAACTCAGTCCGTTACAGTACGCAGACCAGACCAGGTGGTCCGTACGTGGAGCACAGACCTGACTGAAGAACCAATCATATTTGTTCTCTGTGCTCCAGCAGCAAGTGAGGAATGAGCAAAATCAGCAAATATTATTCAGTGAATGTAAACGCTGAACAACTAAACGTAACACAACACCGTCAATATCCCGTCCCACTACTAGCAGAAATCACTTAAGAAATGATACCACAACAATATAGAAAATGAGGCCCGAGCCCGGACCGACCAAGAATCTAAACTCTACTGCCTCCCACGCTGTGGCTGCTGAAGGGACCCCAGCGGCCGGCTGCAACCCCCTCCCCATAAATCCCCTCCCCCGACCACACATGCTGTATCTTCAAAGTTTTTTTCCTAGTTTTACACTGTCCTCCCTAATATGGAATTCAGTTTGGAACCTGCCTTTTCCCCTCACTTCTCCTTCTGTTGTTCCCCCACTTTTCATCATAATACGGGGCGCTGCCCTTGCGGCGACCCACAGTTCTCCTGTTGCTGTCCTCCTATGATAGGTGTGTTATATGTGATTGTCTTTTCATGTTTCTTGGATGGGATGAAACTGAATTGCCACTCGGGGATAAATAAAGTATTCTGAATCTAAAAGTTAAAAGTGACTAAATTAGCTGTGATTTAGCGCTGTCCTTGGTGCTGAAACATGACAGATGTAACAGATGTGACCGACGGATGCTCTGTAACGGGTGATTCTTTAATTAAACATTCAGGTTCATTGATTGTTTGTGTTCATGTGATACTATTGGTACAATTACTTATCAAAATACGCAATGATTTTTAAAATTCCGTGACATTTTTGTCTCTGTCTTACTGTCGAAACAACACGATGATGATTTATAAATTAAGCACTGATTTTATCTATATTTTAGTTAATTTTAAATAAATGAATCAGTTTCATACAGCGTTTTTCAAAGAAACCTCAAAGACACACTACAGGAAGCAGAAGGAGTCTTACCTAATAAATAAATATAACTACTTCAAGCATCCTGACATACAGTATATTTGTAAATCTAATTCTGAAAAAGTCCGTTCCTCTCGTCACTACTAATAAAAATAGGTCATAAATAATTCATACACAACAAAAACATACCAAACATTGTCATAACTTGATTCAAATATTAAGATTTTTTTAAACATCAAGTAATTTAAGGCAGACATGGACAAGGGGCGGTCAGGAGACCACATGCATCCATTGGTCTACGTTTGAGCGTCCACCAAAATAAACACACAAAATGACTCCAAAATATATCAAATAACAGGACAACAACACCACTAATATGTAGAGAATACACATATATATATATATATATATATATACTGTACACGATCTGCTTTTGTTTGTATCTTTAACCTGACTGTATAAATAGAAAAAGTTTCAATGACCTGATCACTCGTTCCAACATCTGCCGACGTTACCGTCACTTTTACTTTTTCTCTTTATTGTAATTAACAATCACTTAAAAACAGGACAAACTACAAAGAAAGTGTGAGATGAAATGGCTTCCACTATTCACGCTTTAAACTCAGGTTTAGTGTAGAATAGATAATAAAAAGGCGGGAGATTTACACACGCAAATGGGTCGGTAGAGTGATGTAACGTGTGTGTGAAGAGGACACATGGGTAAATTAGGAGTGAGCAGGGATTCAGTGCAGACAGGATGAGTGGCATTATATGCAGTAATGAGGACGGCCATTAGTCTGCGCACCAATCACAGCCCAACTCTCTCCAATCAGAAGAAAAACAAAGGCAGCAGATAGACACAGTGAAGTGTGTGGGATGGCTTTAGTGCTCTGCTTTTTAATGAAACGTCTTCATCACAGATGGTGGAGTCGACATCTGTTGTGGGTCCTTTTGTTCCCGATAAAGCAATAAAGTGCGAGGAAATGCAAAAGGATTCTCCATCCCCAACTGTCCTGATAGTTTCCATGATCTCAGTGTTTTTTATTATCTCAGTGTTTTTCACCTGAACAGATAAATATCAGAAGCTTCATGTTCTGAAACAGAAAAATCACCTTTTCTTTTTCTCTCTTTATTGAAGATCTATGGGGGACAAAAAATGACATCATTACAATTAAATAAATGCTGAATTTAATGAACAATTAATGAATAATGTATATATATATATATATATATATATGGATAAACAAACATGTATAATAAAGGAAATAAATATAAAAATATTGTCTCTATCTCTGTCTCTGTACCCCCTCACCACCAACACAACCTGTCAGGAGGAGATAAAGGTGTGGATGGATCAAAACCTTCTAAATATCAACATCTGTAAAACAGAGGTCATCCTAGTTGGCACTCCTCATCAGGTCCAGTCATCCCACATTACTGGTTTTTCCTTCTCTGGTCAAAACATCCCATTTCCCCTCTGATCACTAACCAAGAGGTCATATTTTACTCCCGTCTCACCTTTGACTCCCACATCAAACAACTCTGCAAGAGCTCTTACTTCCACCTCAGAAATAAATATTGTCAAACTCCGGCAATTTCTCACCCTCCAAGATGCAGAGAAACTTATTCATGCCTTCGTCTCCTCCTGGCTGGACGACTGCAACGTGTTTATCATCAGGATCTCAAGCAACAGCCTTCAAAAGCTCCAATACGTCATAAACAGAACAGCGAGGATCTTTTTATCAAGTTACTCTAATCCTGAAATCCTTTCACTCACTTCTCACTAAACCTCCCTCCTCACCCACCAGCGCCCCATCCTGGCTGAAAGAACTGTTAACCCCCCAAACCAGATCCAGGCGTCTCCAGTCCCGCAACTGAGGCCCCGTCCACACGAAGACAAAACAAAAATGCTTTCCACTTAATTATGTGTGCGTCAACGAAATAAGGAAGAGAGCGCTGTAGTAAACCTTAGGGGCCTCTATGTGGCCCTTTAACACTGCCACATAAATACACTGAAACAGGGAAGAATACACACAGAGAAAGGCAGCATCTATTTACAAACACGTCTGCATTAGAAGTGGAGTTTTTTCATTTTGTTCTTTATTAGGTCATAAAGAGAACCACCAGATGATGTTTTAAGTTCCTGCAGGACACTGGAACATACTAGTCGTTACAATAAAGACCAGCGGAGGGCAGTGATGCACCTTGTGGCGTCCACTCTGCCGTAAATACAGAGGAAGAAGAACAAGACGACACAGATGATGCTCATAAAACTTGTGTCACAAAAAAGAGACGGAGACAAAGACATGACAGGAGATTTGTTTGTGGACCAGCGACAGCTGCTGCTTTGTTGCCATGGTTACTGTTGTTGTTGTGGGGGGGTCACGCATGCGTGTTAAGATAGAGGTGGGGCTATGGTGTCATTGTTTGTAGAGTATGCGTATACACAGCGGGTGGCGTTTTCACACTTTCCCACTTTGGGACCCGTTTTCAGAAGTTATATTCCAAACTTGACCGTTTAACATTAAAACCCGCCTCCATGTGGACGAGGCCTCAAACTGCCTCCTCACGCCCCAAACTAAGCTCTGCATGATGGGGGACCGAGCTCTATGCTCATCCTGGAACATTCCCCCAGACCACAAAAAAAACAAAAAAAAAAACAACAGTTTATTCTTTATTCTTTAGAGTCCTGTAGATCAGTGGTTCTCAACCTTTTCAGCTTGTGACCCCTAAAATAAAGGTTCCAGAGAGCAGGGACCCCCACTGTAGCTGAAGGTGGTTGAACACAGACATGAACATTGAAGAGCAGTCATGTGGAGACAGGACCATCTATAAGGGGGAATAAAGGGGAGAGATTTTTGGGGTCCATCCATAAAGTCAGTAAAATGATGGTCCATTGTTCTATGAATCTGTGATAACCACATTTATTTATTCATCTGAATAATATCAACTGTTATCCAGGAACGTTTATTATTATTATTATTATTATTATAGTCATCTATGAGATATAAAATGAGCTAAAAGTGACAAAAAAAATGTTGGAAAAGGTGATAAAATAAGATTTAAAAACCACAGAAATGGGTTAAAGAGTGGCCAAAAACTGACAGAAGTGGTAAAAAAATGGTTCAAAGTGTCACTATTGACTTAAAAGTCGCAGCAATGGTGGGGATGGGACGACAATTACAAACAATTAGTTTAAACTGGCAAATAATGGGCATGACAATTGGTGAATGTGGTTAAATTGGCAAAAAATAAGCACGAAATATGGTAAAAAGATGTTAAAAGGGACAATTAGGTGGAAAAGTGGTGGTAGGGGTTTATAAGTGCTGAAAATGTTTTGGAAGTTAAAAACAAATGTGCAGAAAAGACATTGATGTGTGATGAAGTGTCAGAAATTGGAGTAATGTAAACAAAAATGCATTAAAGCAGCAAAAATATGGCAGGAAAATGTGATGAAAATAGGTTAAAATATGGTGAGTTTGGTGTAGTTGCAGAAAAAGAGTAAAAATAAGCAAATCAAGCATTTGGCAAACCCCTCCCATTGTCTGGTGACCCCAAGGTTGAGAACCCCTGCTGTAGATGAATGCAAAGACGTGTTTTTACTTGGTTCTGTGAGTTATTCCTCTTTAAGTATGAAAAATACTTCATTTACTCAGGAGACGATCTCCGTGACCTTGTCAAATGTATTATTTTGAAAGGACTCCAGCAGCTTGTAGACTTACTGATAAAGTCATTTGTTGAGGTTCAGTGTTCATTAGTTTGAATTTAAGTGAGGAGCCATGGCAGAATTATTAGTTTTGATTTGCAACCCTTCGGTCAAGCGTGTGCGAGCACTAATTTGAGGAGAAATAACGAGCTGTATCTCATTATCACGCAGCGTGTGCCGTTAGAGCCCAGGTAGAGGACATTCATCTATTTCTAATCTTTGCACCTCTTCTCTCTGCAGAATAAAAACTGCCACTCTGCTAATTATTATCTCCACGATAACGGATCGCATTTGCACCATCTATCCAAATTTAGCTTACTGGAAGCCTCCTCCATGTTCTCAGCAGCAGCACACGACTTTGTCTCAAAGTTGAAGAAGTTTGTTTGGCAGATCTAAGCAAATGTTTGATGTACTGAAACAACCAGAAACAAAGACGAGAGTTCTGGAGTGTGAGACAGGAGATTAGAGCAGCTAAAAATATCTGCATGGAGAGGAGACACCTTAATATGAACATAACACACATATATAATGACAATCTGAGCATTAATACAGGAAAGAACAAAGAGCTGGTGTGTTTTTCTTGTCATTTTTCTCTTGTTTTTGTGTATATTTGTGGTGGTTTTGTGTGGAGTTGGTGTTTTTTTTGCATTTTTCTGTAATTTAGTACTTAGGTCCCAAAGTGGGGTACAGGTACACAAACTGTCATAGGGCAAATATAGGCAACTGGCAGCCCGGGGGCCACTCTGTCTAATTTTATGTGGCCCCCAAAGTACAGCTAAAATACAGTAAAAGACAAAAGAAAAACACAGAAAATGCTCCAAAAACTCACAAAACAACTACAAAAATGAATAAAGTGACAACAGTAATACACAAAATTACTCAGAGAAATATACAAAAATACAGAAAATGACAACAAAAGTGCGCAAAAAGACAGGATGAAAAGAAAAATGACTCTGTAAACCCACAGTACGAAAAAACAAGCAAAGCGACAACACAAATACACAATATGACTCTAAAAAACACATATTTTACAGTAAAAATACACAAAAGGACTACATAAATACACAAAATGTTGGACAACAACAAACATACACAGAATGACAGAACAACACACAAAATTACTATAAAAACTATTTGTTCTTTCCTGTATTAATGCTCAGATCACTCATTATTCTAAATGTTGATATTGATGATGTTGCTCTTTGATCAAACACACATTTTTTGTGATCCCGCTGTGCTAATCAATCAAAACATAATCTAATCACTAGAGCGGACATGGACTCATCTGTGAATGGTCACATTTACAGACATTAGAGTCACTGTTAGCTTAACAATAAACAGGAAGAGATTTGTCACCTTTATAATAAGTATTGATTAGACCACTAGGAGTGAGGCCCAATGTAAAGACAGGCTGATTTAATAATGATGTATCATGTTTTTCTGCAGTCAGTGTCTTCTCCTCGTCCTTCTCTCTCTGCTCTGTTTCAGGTGTCATGAAGCTGATGATGTCACTTCCTGATCTGTGGTTCACGGCTCAACTAGTCTGAGACACTCTGATGTTCTATCTCTCTATCCTGTTCTGTTGGTCCTTCTGTCCACTAACCACAACCAGTCCACGCAGATGGCTGCCACCTCTGAACCTGTTAAGAGGGAGTTGTTTCTTCCCACTGTCACTAAATGCTTGTTCATGTGGATCGTGTTGGGTTTTTTTTCTTGTTATGAATTTTATATTTTGACCCTCTGTCGTAGGGGTTATGTGAAAAAATAATGAAAAACAGTGTGACAACATTGGAAACTAGAATATAAATAGAGCAACAGTCAGGAGCCTTCATGCATTGCCACAAATTATACATTAGCCTCTGTCAGACTGCCCTCTAGTGGCGACAGAGAAACTATCTTGTCAAAAAAGTACAAATAGAGAATGTTTCTCACTGAAAATACCAGTAGAGTAATTAATTAAATAAAGCCAATGATAATTCTGAATAAGATGTTTTATTGTGTGCTCAAAGATAGGCCTGGGAAATATATGAAGATTCAAGATATATTGAGAGTTCTATTCTGGTGATATAGAAAATTACAACATCACCTATAGCGATGTATTTTTTATTTTATAGCTTATTTAGTATTAAAATACTCATTTTGGGAGTTGCTGCTTTCGCTACTTCTCAGAACAGCATGAAAAACTGAATAAGTCCTAACTTAGACCTTCCACTAAGCAAGTCACACTACGGAACTCACTCACACGTGCTGTCCATCATAGGAGGAAAAAGACAAGAGCAGCTCTTTGTTTAATTAAATTTGATCTAGAATTGTCTTTCTGATAATACTTCATTGAGTAAAAAAATCAAATAAATGTACAGTATATCCTATATTGCCATTTTGAGAAAGAAATTCGGATGAACTACGGCCGAGCACATTGGAAAGTCTCCGTGCTGAATCGCAAGTACCACGTTCCCGAGAATTTAGTCAATCGACTCGGTTCCACCGAATAAAAAAAATGAGACCTCTGGGGGCCCCCTGGCACTTACGGAGTAATGGGCCCCATTCATATATTGGTATGAGTCAATGATTCAGTTTCACCAACTGTTGCTAAATTTGACTAAATGAGAAAACAACTTTAATGGAAATTGCACAAAAAAAAAGGGGGGGGGGGGGAGCCCTCGGGCTCCTGATTGAATTGTGCGAGGCATAATCGTAATCTACGTTAAAAATCACCTTTGAAACGATACATCACAGACTATGTTCTCATAAATTTGGAAATGACTGGAAATGGGGGTGGGTCCCCGGGCCCCATTTAGAAAAAAAGGCTCCGAAGTTCTCATTATATTCATTTAAAGAGTATTCCTACCAAACAGCATTATGATCTAACGAGAACTAATGGAGGAATAGTCCTCGTGACACGTACGGGGTAATGGGTCCCATTTATATATCGGTATGTGCCAGTGATTCTGTACCACCAACATTTGACTCTCAGATAAATGAGAAATCAACTTTTGTTTGTTTTTTTTGTTTTTCATTTGGGGCCCCTTAAGGCCCATCCATAGATTATAGCTACCAAATATCAGCCTGATCCCAATAACGAATAACAGAGGAGTAGTGATTTTAACTAGTGTACACAAAAACAACAACAACAACAACAACAACAACAACAACAACAACAAAGTGAGGGCGTTTTGAGTCCTGTAGCTCGTCCTAAAAATATTGAAATATGATTTTGGTTTATATGGCCCAGCCCTACTTACAGGTTATTATTGCTCAACAGGATTGTTAAAATATTTGTGTTTTTTAAGTGTGCAGACGTAGAGCTGGTATCATGGCCAATTTTCCTCAATCGATTTGATTAATAAGCATTTTTAATCAATTATTTACGATTCAGTGTCAGTTACAGTATTGATTGATTTATCTCTCAAATTTTACTTGGATAATAAATAAGATGTTTCCAAACTTCTGACTTACAGTAGGTTGGGGCATCTTACCCAGCAGAGATTCCTCTACATCCGCCATGTTTGCACTGAACGCACTCTAGCGTTGCACAGGAGCAGTAGTCGATGTTGCTGACGCAAGACTATAGCGCGAGATTACTGGGGTTAGAGTAAAAAATAATGGATTTCAGCACTTATGAATGGATTTTGGAAAATGTCAATGAAATCAATTCAAGATTGATTATTTAGATTTTTTTACTCAGCTCTATGCAGAAGTAGGGGGTACATAGAAGGGGTACATGACTGTGATTTAGTATGTTTTTTTGTGTATTTTTGCTGGCATTTTGTCAATTTTGCCGCACAAAATGTATCGCACTGGTCAGAAATAGGTAAAACATAAAAAAAACCCTTTAAACATTTTTGGTAAATACTGTAATAATAACCATTAGAGGAAAGTAGAAATGAGATTGTTTTTAAATAATAAAACTACTTTCATGAAAAAAAAATGCTGATGAGTTGCTAATAAAGTAGATGCTTACAAAGCTAAGCTAGGAAAGGTGTAACGAAATAGTTGACTCACGATACGGGGCTCGCGATACGATACGGGGCTCGCGATACGATACAGGGCTCACGATATAATATAAGAATGAAAAGTAATGCAGAGGAACAAATGTGTAACAAACAATCATACTGCTAAAGTGTGAGACCATGTGTGGGAGTGTTTAGCGTCACAAACAAGGAATGAAAACAAATGTATAAATGAACTGTTTCTTATTTCTGTAACATTGCAAAGTTAATCTCAATGTTTGTGATTTAAAAAGAACTTCTCTTCACTGGATGTTGTTTCCTAGACTTCACTCACAGAACCTTCATTGATTTCTTTCTTTTTATCTACAGTATTGTTTGTAGGTACGTCAGCTTAGGTGAAAAACCTCTAAAGGAAAACACACGATACAACAACAATTAGACAAACATTTGTCCATTGAAATCAAATTTAGCTTTTCAACTTTATAACTTTAACAAGTATAATATTTAGTTTTTACAGTTTTAAATCAGTACCAATGTTTTCCACTTTTAATCTTAATCATTTATGTAAAATTATTGGTATTTTAACAGTATTTAACATGTGTGTATAGCATTTATTTGTCTTAACAAAGAAACAAATCAAACATTTATAATCATCATTCTTTTTTAACAAAGTCAGATTGTTAAAAGTAAATTAACTTAATACTTTAGCTCAGGTGTTTTTAAACAGTTTAAACCACTGCATTTTAAGCAATGTAGATAATTACTTGACTTTTAAACATTTTATCTTGATTTTTTATTTTTTATTTTATTTCTTATAAAAAAAAACAAATAACTCCATTGTGTAATTCTTCAGCCGAAAGCTTATACATACTGTACTTATCCCATCACAACAGAACAAGTTTCTCTACATTATATCATACACACACAAATATTTAGCTTATATTTGTATTTTCACAAAATACATTCAATATACACTACTGGCCAAAAGTTTTAGAACACCCTAATCTTTCAAGTTATTTATTGCAATTCAAGTTGTGCAAGAATAATGAATAGCTTGAAATGGTGCAAAGGTTAGAACTGAACAGTCAGAGGTTTAAAAAAAAGGTTTGGTTTCCCAAAACTGAAAAATATCAGAATTATATAAATAGGCCTTTTTCAGGGAACAGGAAGTGGGTTAATAATTTAAAACTGTTCTGCAGCAATGAAGGTTGAATCAGTCTTGAAAGCTTGTGCTACTATTTCCTACAGGTGTTCCAGCTGTTCTTAGTTACTTCCTGTACAACCCCCTCTGTCTGCATAAAACAGTGTTAGAACACACTGTAGTACCAGACCCTCATGAGCACCAGCTGAACAGTATTGGTCATGGATTCCATCATTTCTTTTAATAGGGTATTAATATTAATATATTTTGTACCATGATATACATGTTATATATGATTGCTGTCCTTGGTAAAATTGTTGCTCTTTTTTCTGATACTTACTAATGATATATGATTTAAAAAGCTTTTTAAACTGGTTTATGTTGTGCTTTGTTATATTTCATCCTTTAGGCAGTTCCATAATTTAACCCCTGATATTGTTAAACTCATCTTTTTCACTGTTGTTCTGGCATTTTTCATCTTGAAATGTAATTTTCCTCTTAAATTATATTCCCCTTCTCTCTCTAAAAATCTTTTCTTCAGCCCTTTTGCAAGTGAACCTTTACTTGCTTTATAAATCATTTGGACAGTTTAGAGTTGGATGAGATGTGGAGTTTTAAATCTGCTGTTTTTAGCAATAATCCATGTGTGTGTTCTCTGCATCCTGCGTTATGTATCAGTCTGATGGATCTTTTTTTATTATGAATAACGGTTGGATGTTCGTCATGTATGTATTTTCCCAAACTTCTAGACCAGGGGTCTGCAACCTGTGGCTCTGGAGCCTCATGTGGCTCTTTGACTCATTTACAATGGCTCCCTATAGATATTAAAAACATATTAAAACAATGCATTGTTATTTCTAACAGAGGGTGTTAATGATAAATGTCACTGACACCAAATAAAATCACAATATAACAATATAATTTTTCAAAATAAGAATAAATCGCATTGTGCACTAACTTCCTACTTCACCTCCTACAACATCTACAGAACATCAACTTTCCTGCACCTGTGGCTGACCTTAAGTTTTAAATCCCTGGTAAGAAACTAAACCAACAAAAACACTATTCTGGAAGAAAATAGAGATTTTATTTGTGTGGTAAAATATTTAATTAACTGCCAATGCGCCAGCTTCATATGCATACTTAATATGTTGTAATAATTGAGCATTTAGTATGTGTTAACCAAGATGATCATGTGTTATCTAATTTAAGTTTTTATGTAGCACTACAAAAACATCAACTAAAAAAACATTGAGAAGATATTTTTTTGGCTCCAGGATTTTAATCCAGGTGAGATGAGGAAAAATGGCTCCTTGGAGAATAAAGACCCCTGTTCTAGACACTAACTTAAATATGGTAAAACAAGCGTACAATAAAGTGTGTGCATTGCTTTTAGATTAAGAATGTGCCTTGTTTTTCCCAGGACAACAATAGAAATACTCCTTAAAAACTTCCCTTTAATGCATTTAATAATCAATAAATCAATTAACTGAACGATAAATAAGATAAACTCGGCCTCGGTATATTGCCATTTTCATGCATATTTGGTGGTACGCCTGTCAGCTGCAGAGGCTAGCGTTAGCAACGGATATTAAACAGCCGATAACTCAGTCAGTTCTAATAATTTCTCAGTGAACCTGCAGTGTAATTACTGTAAAATAGTATACCACCACCAGGAAATCTTTGATTTAGGTAAATAAAACCGTTATAGTCTGATAGATGCTGCTACTCTGGACCTACTACGTAGCTTCGGATTGCTACGCCGGCTACACCCAGCAGCCTATGGAGCAGCGGAGCATCTTACCCGCGATGTGATCGGAAGCAGAAGCGGGGATGCCGAGCGGGGCTAGCTACCAAGCTAAGTGTAAGTATTTAGTTTTCCTTGTCTTTCACCTCGAAACAGACTGGATGATAAGGGGGTTCAAGTGCCATTTTGTTTTTGAGAGACTTGATAAACCATTTTATTTATTGCTTTGGTTTTGTGTGGTTTTGCATTTGAGGTGTTTACCAGGTTTATTTTATTGTTTTTTTGTGACGTTTATTGAAGTGCAATTTTTTTGCCAACAGAAAAAGTCAATTTTATTTAAACTGCTTGTTTTATTTGTTTAAAATATTTAAAAGTTCTTGACATACCAATAACAATGGTAAAACATACTAAAGAGAAATACAAGTTGATTGCATTTCAAAGGGATTACTTGCATTTTTTAATATGTTATCATTACATTAGTGGTTAATTTGGTCTAAAAAAATGTTGACAATAATATCGTTTATCGGCAATAATTTGTCGTCCAGCAAAATCTGTTATCGGCCCAGGTTTATGTATGACTTCCAGTAGATCACGTGGTCAAAGATCACACCCACTCTTTTTATGGTAACATTGTCAATATTTACTTTTACATCTTTAATTTTTTTCTGATTTCTAAATAACAGTTTAATTTAGTTTTAATAATATTTTTTTTAAATCAAAATTTTTTTAAATTTACAAATCTCCATAGTGACCATCCTCAAGAGCTGCTGCAGTACAAAGCATATTAGTATCATCTGCAAATAACACATAATTTAGTTTTTCACTTACTTTACAAATATAATTGATATACATTATGAACATTTTTGGTCCCAAAACTGACCCCTGTGGTACCCCACATTTAATATTCAAACAACATGATTTGCTCTGGGATATCTGTACAAACTGTTTTCTATTGCATACATAACTTTTTATCCAGGCCAAAACAACACCCCTAAAACCATACTTATCCATTTTTCTCATCAGTATACTGTGGTCAACTGTATCAAATGCCTTCTTAAGATCTAACAACATTCCAATTATATATTCAGTTTTATCAATACTGTCGGTTATTTCTTTGATTAAATATTTTAGTGCTTGGGCTGTTGATTGATTAGACCTGAAACCATACTGCCTATCTGTTAATAATTCATTTTTTTTTCTACAAAACTGTCAAATCTATTTATAAATGTGTTCTAATATTTTAGAGAACTGTGCTAACATTGAGATTTGCCTGTAGTTTGTGAATAGGAATGACTCCAGTTTCAAAAGACAAGTTAAATAGATCTACTAATGGTACACTAATTATATCAAACACTTTAAAGTTTGCATATCTATATCATCA